>NW_007739486.1:20982-21616 GCF_000696425.1 Galeopterus variegatus | reverse complement strand
CTCCTCCTTCCATCTGCCATGGCTTCCTTCAAAGCACCTCCACTTTTTCTTCATTTTTTTTAAGTATCCTTTATTGTTTAAAACAGTTTTGAGTTCACAGCAAAAGTGATAAAAAAGTACAGAGGTATCCCATGTACCACGTGGTCCCACACATGCACAGCCTCCCCATTGTCAACACCCCCCTCCAGAGTAGTACATTTGTTAGAACTGATGAAACTACATTGACATATTATCACCCAAAGACCATAGTGTACATTTCAGTTCACTCTTGATGGACATCCTATGGATTTTGACAAATGTATGATATGGATTTTGGCAAATGGTATATCCACCATTATAGTATCGTACAGAATCGTTTTTCTGCCCTAAAAATCTTCTGTGCTCTGCCTGTTCATCCCTCTCTCTCCTCTAACCCCTGGAAACCACTGGTCTTTTTACTGTCTCCATAGTTTTGCCTTTTATAGATGTCATATAGTTGGACTCATATAGTATGTAGTCTTTTCAGACTGGCTTCTTTGACTTGGTAATATGTTTTTAAGTTTTCTCTATGTCCTTTCAAAAGTTGATAGCTTAGGGCCGGCCCAGTGGTGCACTGGATAGTGCGCCGCTTGGGAAGCGCGGCGGCGCTCCCACC
>NW_007739486.1:0-20491 GCF_000696425.1 Galeopterus variegatus | reverse complement strand
GTATGGGGGTGACACTGAGGGTTGCGATCCGATGCCGGACCCGGAAAAAGACAAAAAAAAAAAAAAAGTTGATAGCTTATTTCTTTTTGGTGCTTTATATTAGCTTCGGGGAAAAAAGAAAAAAGAAAGCATCCATTGCCAAAAAAAAATTTTTAAGAATAAAACCTTGATCTGGCTTATGAAGAACCATTGAAAAACTTGGATCAGGAGTAGGACATGATCAAATATGTTAGAATTGTTTCTGGCAGCAATACAAAGGCTAGATTAAAAGGGGAAGGTCGAGACTGGGGCAGGAAAATTAATTGAGTTGATGATGAGGCAGTGGTATGAAAAATGTAGAGGAAGGATGGCAGCAATACAAAGGCTAGATTAAAAGGGGAAGGTCGAGACTGGGGCAGGAAAATTAATTATGAGTTGATGATGAGGCAGTGGTATGAAAAATGTAGAGGAAGGAGGTGATTATTTAGGAGGAAGAATAACCAGGATTGGTGAACTTGGGATGGATGCAGAATGAGAGATCTTCCTGAGTGGAAGAAGATGCTCAGGCTCCTGGAGTGAACATGGAGGTGGCTGAGCTGTGAGAGCAGACAGAGGAAGCAGAAGTGGTGACCAGACAGCCTGTGACCTCCCAACTTCAGACATCTGAAGGGCAAGGGGAGCACAGCAGGGACTTCTAAGTGGGAAATACAGGAACTCCTAACTATGATGAAGCCATGGTTGTCATTGAGGTCACCTGGAAATATAGGGGACTGAGATATTGGGACAGGTTTAGGACATCTGTCCCATGGAGTGTGTTATACTGTATGCTCCCTAAGAACAGGGACTGCCTATTTTATTCTATGCCCTTGTTGTACCTTTAGCAGATCGCAGTATCTGGCAAGTGTCAGGTGCCCCAAAATATTTGTTGAATGAATGACTGGATAGGTGGAACAATTGCTAAGGAATGGCAAAAAGTCTACTGGGTAATAGAATTCAGCCGAAGTCAGAAATCATTAATTGCTAAGGTCCAGCCAGCCCAGTTCTTTGGCTTTCTACAGCAGCATATCAATTAAGAAATGAACTGGGGTAGGGAGGCCCAGCACCAGAGATCATCCTAAAAGAGGGTCATGGACCAGGAAGTCTACTGAATACACAGTGACATGAGCTGGGTTGGGGTCCAGAGCTGTCTTGGGAGGGCTCTCACACCTGCTCTTAGAAACAGGCAGCTGCCTACACTCTGAGTTGCTCCAAAAAGTGTCACATTAGGAGCAGGAGGCTGGTCTGATTCACCCTACTGGAGTTGGAACACCATAGTGGTAAGCTTTCATATGGGTGCTTAAAAGAGGCTGACTTTACCTTGCACCCGGATGGACATGCTTCCTGGCAGTTAAGGTACCTGCAAAACAAAAGGCATGTCATGGTTAATTTTATGTGTCAACTTGACTGGGCCATGAGGTGCCCAGATATTTGGTCAAACATTATTCTGGGTGTGACCATAAGGGTGTTTTTGGATGAGATTAACATTTGAACCTGTAGACTGAGTAAAGCAGATTGCCCTTCCTAATGTGGGTAGCCTTATCCAATCAGCTGAAGGCCTGAACAGAACAAAAAGGTTGACCTTCCCATGAATAAGAGGGAATTCCTTCTGCCTGACCACTGTGAGCTGGGACATTGGTCTTTTCTGGCCTTCAGCCTCGAATTGAAACCTCAACTCTTCTTGTATCTTGAACCTGCCTGCTTTCAGACTGTAACCATGCCATCAGCTCCCCTGTGTCTCCAGTTTGCCAGCCACAGACCTTGAGATTTCTCAGCCTCCATAATCATGTGAGCCAGTTCCTTGTAATAAATCTCTGTCTGTTTGCCTCTCTCTCTCTCTATATATATATATACACACACACACGCACACACACACACATACACACCCATACACATCCTATTGGTTCTGTTTCTCTGGAGAACCCTGATGAATCCTAACAAGGTATTTGTCGGGCCTCCCTGAGCCAGAGGCCGACAAAACCGAGCGGGAAGAGACCCCGGTCCAGCCGGGGGTCCCTTGTGGGGCTGAGCGGGATGATGAGTGTCGCTGGCACGGCCCTTCCCCCCCAAGGACCTTCCTCCCTGGGGGCCGAGAAAGAACACCACCGAGCCAGGAGAGTGGTCAAAGCCGGAACTCCGTTTATTAGAAAGGTGTTGGAGTTTATATAGAGGAAGAAAGCGGAAACAGAGAGGAGAGGCGGGAGGAGATGGTTATCCAATCAGGGGAAGCCACAAGTTATGAAGAGGGGTGATGACAGGGCGGGCAAAAACTGCTTAGTCACTGGGCCCCGGAAAAGAAGGACTTCTAGCTACGTGCATTAAAGCGCTCGTGAAACGGCGGCGGAGGCCTTACGCCAGCAAGATGGCCACCGCTTGATCTATTTTAGGGAACAGGAACCATACTTAGGCAGGCGCCTTATGATTTGATTGCGCCGCAACATGGCCCAACAGGTATTTTGCTGATTTTTTAAAAAAATATCACACAGGTGTATGTGGCAATCCAAACAGCAGGTATTCATAAGAAGTGATGTAGGATATAGGAAGATACAGGCAGCACTAAGGCAGCATATGTGAGCTGAGCACATATTGAACCTAGTGTAAAATTCCATCATCCCATATAGAGTTTTCCTGGGCTGTTTATCAGTCACGAAGGCAGTTTATGCAGCCCTGCCAGATAGGTCTGGCATCTAAGCAGTGAAGAAGAGAAAGAAGGCCCTGTGGCTTGGGGCCAGTTTCACACCACGCTCGAGCCTATAAATTACTAGGCAGTGACAACTGACTCCACCATCATGTTCTGTGTTCTTTCAGTCAGTCCTCCCATGCTTCATCCTTGAAAGAATAAAGCCATGCACTAAAATATTTAACACCTTGGAGAATCTACACTGAGTCCTTCAAGAGGTGTTTCTTCAAAACTGGCTTCAAAAACTACCAGTGGTACTTTTAAAAATGCAGGTAACCTGGTCCCACCCAGACCATTTGAATAAAGAGCTACACTGACTATTCTGAAGGAGCGTCAGGCTTGGAACCCGTTGTCTGAACCAGATGGAAAAAATGGAGAAATGTATGAACTGGTATCTGGTGAGCCGGGTGCCAGAAGCCAAGATTCTTATCTACTTGGTGGCTGCTGCCCACAGATCTAGCACTGGAAGCTGGCCTGAGACATTTCCACCTGAACTGGAGCCTCCAAAGAGGAGAATCTGCCCTGCCCAGGGCTGGCTTCAGGGTTTCTGTGGAGCCAAAGCCCTGGGGAGGCTCCAGAGGCAGGCAGGTTGAGTTGACCTCCCCTGCCAACCAGCTACTGCTGTCTAGGCCCCAGTCATGCTTTATGCCCCTCCCTAACCAAGGGAACTTTCTAGAGCAAAAGCAGTGACTCTTAAGAATAAGCCGTGTGGGCTTCTTTTTGATGCGTTGCATATGTGCAGAATATACTCCAGGCTCGTCTCCCTCTGCCTTAGAGATGTTCTCACTGCACTAAATATTTTGACACTAGGAGAACATGACACTAAATATTTAACATGGAGGGTGTTATTTTTATGATACCCTTCGTGATTCCCGTTCTTGTTGCTAAGACCGATGTAAACTAGCCATCTCACCTATAACAACGTAAGAACAATAATAAATGTTTACAAAGTGCCCCCAAGACACTTGAGAAACGATTTTTTTCCTTTCTCAAAGAGTTTACCAATGTTTCTGCATAACACAGAGTGAACTACCTTAAGACCAAAATACTCACAGAATTTAAATAGTGCATGAATATTAAACATACAAGAGAGCTTTAGGTTTGTCACTCTTGCTGGAAAGTCTAACTTGAAAAAATGCCATGGTGCATACACATTAAAAATGAGCAGGCATTTGTATTTTAACAAAATTGTTCAAAAACATTTCTTCCCAATTTCCTCCTTTTATGGATAAAATTCTTAAGAGTTCCTGGTAACTTGGTTGTCTCTGAGTTGCCAGTGGCTGCTGGCCATATGCCAATGCCTGTGAGAGTCTGTGAGGAAAGAAGATACAGCTGGATGACAGAGTGGCAACCTGATGTCCCACACGTTGTCAGAGTTGGGGCTTAGTGCAGAACCTGAAGAGACAGAACAGAAGGGTGGGCACAGAGGGGTTTATTCAACACCCCGTGCCTGCCTTCCCCCATCTCCCTTGGCAGAGCCACAAGGGACAAGTAGCCCCCATTCACTAACCCGTGATTCAAAAATGAAACAGATGGTGGCAAAGCCATCAGGGGGTGGGCAGGAGCTCCTCCCCGGGCCCCATGTGGGCAATTTGCTGGAATTGACAGAAATTTACAAACATGGTCTTACTAAAGCACTTAGTCATGAGAGTGAGAACTAGTCCTGGCAGTCACCAGCTCCTCTACGGGCTAGGAACACAGAGTTGGGAAGAGGAGATGTGTCATGTCCAAGGCCAGTGGCAGAGACAGCAGATTCCCCATTTCCCAACCCTCAGCCCTCCACCAGCAGCTCCATTGCCCCACCCAGCTCCAGCCTCCCGGTGCACACAGCCGCTGCCATTACCTATGTCTCTCCACATCCTGAACAGCTGGACCGGATGCCTAGAGCCCCTTCCAGGGCTAACAGTTGGTGGTGTGGACAATGGTCAGATTCAGCATGACTCTGGGTTGGCAGCTGGTACAAATACCTTTATTCTACTCTCAAATTAGAAAATGTTAGAGCTGGAATGACTCCTGGCATCCCTCTCCAGTGTTAGGGTGGACAGTGACCAACCAGAGCTCAGTGACCTACCACAGACAGAGTGGGAGCCAGCATCCATGTCTCCCAAGCCACCATAAGGTGTACTTTCCAATGAGACATCTCAAAGTAAGAATGCAACCGGGCACAGACGTTTTGTTTTCTGTGCGGATACCTCAAACGAAGCTCCTCATACCTGCCTTCCCCTCCTCTGCATGCTGCCCTAAGGAGGTCCCCCCAACTCCTGTACCCGAGGATGTAACCTGACTGAGGCACATCTTGCATACATACAAGGGTACTTCAAAAAAGTTCATGGAGGGCCGACCCCGTGGCGCACTCGGGAGAGTGCGGCACTGGGATCACAGCGACGCTCCTCCCGCAGGTTCAGATCCTATATATGAATGGCCGGTGTGCTCACTGGCTGAGTGTGGTGCAGACGACACCACACCAAGGGTTGTGATCCCCTTACCGGTCACGAAAAAAAAAGACAAAAAAAAAAAAAAGGATAAATACGTTTTATATACATTGCCAAACTACCTCTAGAACTGTGCTGTCCCACACAGTAACCACTAACCACATGTTGCTACTTGCATTGAAATGTAGTTGGTGTGGCTGATGAACTGAATGCTGAGAGCGCAGCGACGCTCCCGCCGCGGGTTTGAATCCTATATAGGAATGGCCGGTGAGCTCACTGGCTGAGCGTGGGGCAGACGACACCACACCAAGGGTTGCAATCCCCTTACCGGTCACGAAAAAGACAAAAAAAAAAAAGTTCGTGGAAAATTCGTATTGTCTTTTAATTCTATTTTTCCATGAACTTTTTGAAGTGCCCTTGTACAAGTCTGTTCATATTGTTTACCCGGTGTTTGCCCTGTGCACACTACATTTATATAAAAATTGTTTTCCTAAACCCTATGCAGCATAAAGACCCAAAGGAAAGTTCCATAATTTCAATCAATAATGCAACTGAGCTCCTCTAACAAAAACTGAGGAAATCACGTGGGGTGCTGTCCTCCTGCAGGGGCACCGCGCCTCTGGCCTGCTCAGGTGAAGAGTGCAGGGAGCAGGCAGCCTCTTCTGGAAAGGCAGCGTGACGGCTGAAGGATGGCTGCTGTGGGTCGACACATCAAGGGGAAGTGTGTGGGCATTCATGTGTACGCTTTTGTTCCGCAGCTGGATGAAGTTAGAAATAAAGTCCCAGTTCTTTTTAGGTCTATTGAGTATGAATTAATCAGAAACTTTCCAGAGTAAGTGAAAAGAAAATGCAGCTCAAAGCAAAGCAAAAACACCAACTTAAGCAAAAACAGAAATTTCTAAGTTCACACAGCAAAATGTCTAACGGCTCACGGGACAGTGGACCCATATGGATGGATCCAGGGATCAGACTATGAGTTTTGCAAGCTTGTTGGTTCCATATCTTGGGCTGCCCTTGGAGTGGCGAGATGGCTGCAGTGGCCCCAAGCCTCACATCCCATTGGCTGTGGCTGGCTTATGTACTCTTCTCTGCACCGATCAATGAAGGACTTCAGTCAATCAGGAACCACCTCGAGCTGGGGAAGGTTTCAATCCACCCAAACTGCATACTGGGAGTAGGGAAAGGGTGGGTTCTCAAAGGAAATTTTAAGGGACTCTCATACAAAGAGGGAGAATAGTGGCTGACTGTAATAAACAGATGACTACCAAGAAGAGTTACGAAGAAAATATATTCCTGGATCCTGGGAAAAACATCCCCCCTTATTGTAGCTTATCTGAGCCATTCCTATGTCATTGGTAGCCAAGGCTGAAAATTAAAATTCTCCCAGCCTTCTCTGCAGCGTGAGGTAAGCTCAGAGTTTGGTGGGTCAGCTCCTGTTTACCTTCTGCTATCTCAGTTTGCTTCATCGACAGAAGTTTTGTTTGCAGGGTAAATATGTGCTGTGCCTTTTTCATATTCTCTCTCCTTTATACGTTTCTAATAATCTTGAAAGATCAGTGAGACCTAAGGCTTATTTACAAATAAAATCTTCGCCCTACCACCTGGATGATGAACTATGCAGAGAAGGACCTCCAGGAGAGTGAAGCAGAAAATACCATCGATGTTCATTTTATATCTGACAACTAATTAAAATGAGAGGGGAAAGAGGCTACCCAACATGTAATTATAGAAAATGGGTGATGAGGTAATGAGCAGTAGCTAAATTAGAGCTGACAGTCTAACCACAGGGATTTCTTTAGGCTGAAGAAAGGAAACAGGAAAATGAAAAGACCTGGCCGGGCTCTGTTGACTGTGACTCAGAACGGGCTTTCCGCCGGACTCTGCTTCATCTCTTCTTAGTCCCTTACTTTACCCCCTGCCATATCTCCACCGTACGCTCTGCAATACCCTTTCCTACAATGCCCTTCCTGAGCAAAAACTGCAGCCCAACTTGGGCGAGTTTCTTCTCGCAGTGGTATTTGCAGCTGCTCTCTGAAGAAGAGGGGAACCTGGACTGGCCCTGAGACACATTTCTGGAAGTGATCCTGGGTCTGAGTTTGTTACCCGTGGCCCCATCCCCAGGGGCGAGGAAGAGCACCACAGTCCCTCGTCTTTTCAGCACCTTCCGGGGAGGGCTGGCTGACTGTGCTGGCCCTGCTGATGGGTCTGCTGCCTCAGAAGCCTCCTGCATTTCAGTTTGTGAGCTCTTACAGGGCGGAAACTGTGACTGTAAAGCTTGGAATCGGTGCTCCTTCTCTCATTCTTTCATGTGTTCATGGATTGCACAAAGATGCGGCAAATGCTGTGCTGGGGAAGCCAGTGCCTGCCCCCACACACCTGACTCTCAGGCTGGAAAAGATCCTTGGGCTATGTGCCCCCAGAGGACACCCTGCATTTTCCAATTATCTTTGCTGGTGATTACCTTTTTATTCTGACTTGTTTCCTGCTGGATTATCAGTTTAGAACCCATGATTAGAACAAAGAGGTGCTCAGAACATGCTCATTAATGGAATGATGGATAAATGAATGCAGCACAGTATGATCAGTGCTCTGAGAGGTGCTATGGGAACACATACAAGGGCTGCCTAGGCTACAATCAGGGGAAGTCATGGAAGGCTTCCTGGAGGAAGAGTACTAAGGGACGAGTGAGGTAGGAAGGAGCTAGGTCCAGGAGAAAACAAGGAAAAGATGTGATGCAGGTAGAGAGGCAGAAAGACGTACAGAAATGGAAGGCGGGAAGTGACCACATCTTTCTGGAGAGTGGGGGAAAGTGCCCCTGGGTTTTGCAGGATGAACAAGAATCTGTCAGCCAGATAGGGGAAAGAAAGCCACAGATGTTTCTTTTTGTTGAATTTCCTACTCACCCCTAACTCAGGTTTGGGCTTGGTTGTTGCTTTTCTGACCATCCTAGCCTGGCTCAAGGCTTCTGACAGGTCCCATTGCAATCCCTCTCAGCTGCCTGCAGTACATACTGTAACTGTTTTGAGTATCTGCCTTTCCCACTGGGCTGGGAGCTCCAGGAAACAGGACTGTTATTGTCATTGGCCATTTTGACCCCACCATCTGACATGGTTCTGGGGGGATGATGGGGCTCGATGAATGTTTTCTAAATGAATTGATAACTGACTTTCAAGAAGAGGTGAAGCAAGCAAGCCTAAATTAGCATGGCCTGGAGAGAGAACTATCTGGGAGAGAAAACGATGAGAGATGATCTCAGAAGGTGTTTTAGTCTGTTTTGTGCTGCTATAACAGAATTACCTGAGACTGGGTAATTTATAAAGAAGAGAGGTTTATTAGGCTTATGATTCTGGGACAGCTGCATCTGGCACGGGCCTCAGGCTGCTTCTACACATGGCGGAAAAGCAGCAGGCAGCCAGTGGGCACAAACAGATCACATGGCAAGAGGAAGCAAGAGAGTGAGAAGAGGTGCCAGGGTCTTTAAACAACAAGCTCTCACGGGAACTAATAGAGCGAGAATTCACTCATTAATCCCCTCTCCCCCAGGGAGAGCATTAATCCATTCATGAGAGATCTGCCCCCATGGCTCAAACAGCTTCCAACACTGCCACATTGGAGATCAAATTTCCACATGAGTTTTGGAGGGAACAACACATCCAAACTCCATCAGAAGGATTATGAAAAGCATTGAAGCCATGCCATGGAGTTTGGGATTTATCTGTTATGTGATTGGGAGTCATGGAAATACTCAACTCCAGGAGTCACTTGGCCAGATGCATTTTAGGAAGCTCATTCTGGTTACAGTGTCACAGCACAGACAGCAAGGTGGAGAGGACGGGATGGGGGGTGTAGAGGAAGGAAGACAGGCTCCATGACTCAAATATTCTCACTTTTACAGAAGATTAAGTGTAGTCAGCATATGAATTGCCCGCTGTGAGCCCTGTTCATATACTGTGGGCATATACAGCGAGACTATATAGCATGCATGTCAAGTCTGTGAGGGACATGTGCCTTGGCCAAATTAGCAAAAGCAGGTAAAGAAAATACAAAAGGAAATGTCATTAAAAGCATAAAATAAAATAACAGGGGGAAAAAAGGCCTAATATAGATGTCATCATAACAACTTACAAAATTTCTGAGAGTGAGTGGGAAAAAATATGCTCGTTCCTAGAAATGTTCTTTAAGGAAAAGGACAGAGATAAATGGAAAATAAAGAAATGGACAAATAAAGTTCAGACAAATACAAAACAAAAAAGAAGCAACGTCGGGGTATAAAATTAATACGAAATAAACAAAGTAGAATTCAATGCAAAGAAAAGACACAGTATTGAGAGGTGATAACTGATGGAGTGGGGTCCCTGAGAAAGAGCAAGGCGGTGGGATCGGGAGGATGAGTGGAGAAATGAGCCTTGGGTGGAAGAGGGGAACCTTTTCCCCAGCAGCAGGAAGACAGGAGGAAAAAATAGTACTTTCTTAGTTTATGAACCTTTTCAAGGAGGCTCTGAGACAAGGATTTGAAGGTGGGTAATTTATTTAGAAATGATTTTTAAAAATCCGTAAAGGAGTGGCAATATGAGATTAGAAATGGAAGGCAACCAATAAAGGGTGTATGGACAAGCCAGAGCCAGTGAGGGTGACAGGAGCTGACATCGCCTGGGGACTCTGCAGCCATGTAGAATGCACACCCACCCATGCGAGGCGTGGTGGCGAGGGAGGTGGGTGCTGCACACCAGAGGGAGTCCTTGGGCAGCTGGAAGCCCAAGGGAAATGGGCAGGTCACCAACTGCGTCTGCTGTGGGTAGGTGGGTAGATGTGGCAGCAGAAGTACAGAGGGTAGCAGTTTGTCCACTCGTTTTCTCTTTGAGGCAGGAGGTGCAGTTTTCTGCTGAGGTTTAAGGAAGAAGAGGTGGCACCCGAGATCGAGAAAAGCGGGGCAGGTTTAAAATGCACACATTGGAGAAAAACGATTAGAAAACAGAGGACTGGTGGGCTCTATTAGGGCAAAACTACTGGCGATGAAAAAATGTACAATGTGTTGGTCTCTGCAGCCTTTGATTTTCTCCAGCCCAATTCAGCATCTTGATTATAGGTGATGAGCAGCCAGATAGTTGATTCATCTAGATGTGGGTTTTCCACACAGGCACAGTGAAACAATGGAGTTGAGAACAGAGCAGGAGAATCTTCTAAATGGTGAACCATGTCATCTAGCCATCCTCACCTTCCTGATTAAGGAAGGAATTGAAGACAAAGAACAGATAGACTGACTGAAGAGAAAGAATTTGAGGTCAGAGTGCATGGGGAAGGTAACTGTGCAAGATCTGCAAGAGTGAGAGATTATAGCTAATTACCAGCTCTTGAATACATATATTTGAATATGAATAAAGCACACTTCCACCTAAGTTCTCCTGTGTGCACGGTCACTTCTATTTTTCATGGCACCTTTGTGATCTCCTGATATTTCCACCCCTCAAGATTTTCTACTGTTCCATCTGATAGTCAATGCCTATTGGGCATACATTTTTTTAAATTGAGTTTTATACTTGGGAGTTTGCAATATCCAGGGAGTGCTAAATGTATGTAATTTCTTTTTTTTTTTTCCTTTTTGTCTTTTTTCGTGTCCGGCAACGGATTGCAACCCTCAGTGTCACGCCCGTACCGGCCTGGGACCGGCAACAGGATTGCAACCCTCGGTGTTGCTCCCACACCTCGCTCAGCCAGTGAGCGGGAACCGGTCTGTATGTGGGATCCGAACCCTCGGCGGGAGCGCCACCACGCTCCCAAGCGGCGCACTGTAGCAGTGCACCACCGGGCCAGCCCTAAATGTATGTAATTTCTATAGCAGTGTAACTTTGAGAAGGCCTGGCATTTTATTCAGAGGGGTTAGTGGCTGCTGTGTCACTCTCCATTCAACCCACTGTAGCCAGATGAAGAAGACACAGGATTCTCAATTGCCTCTACTAAGAGAGGGAAACAGTGACATGGAAAATCAACATGCACTTATGTCTGCCTTCTGAATGCATTTTGTATTTCTATTTGAATACGGGTGCCATGGGCATGAAAACCTGTTAGTGGAAAATCAGGAATTGTCTAAAGTTAGTAAAATATGTGGGAATGGTAGAATGATCTAGTAGCCCATCTCTGACTAGGCTTCAGTTAAGCTTTGAAATCTCCATAATGAATTAATCATTCTGCACAGCACCAGAGGGAGAAATTCTGCCCTGACCCCATCACACTGGTGAGTCTCATTTGTATCCTACTCTAGCAGGATTGGTGGCCCTTGTAATTTTGTCCCAGAAAATAAGACTGCTGATGCTCTTTTTTATTCCACCCTTTTTTATTTCCACTAAGCTATTTTGCTATAGTTATTTACTGCCACTGGGGTTTTGTAGAAGGTTAATAGTATTAATAAAACGAAGGGCAAAACACCAAAGTCTTGAAGGAATGGTCTGTAACCATTTATTTGATCAGGGCTGCAGACCCTGCCAGACATTACAATCTCCTGTTTCAGGCCAAGGCCACCTTCAGCCTCCTGTGAATTGTTCTTCCCCCCTGAGCCCAGTACCTACTCTCTCTCTCTCCCTCTCTCTCTACCACTCTGAGGCTTCCAGCTGCACTGAGAGCTTGTAGAGGGAAAGACTGAGTCCATTCCTACATTGTCCTGACCCACTGCTTTGACTGGTTGTTAACTCTGGCTGCCATTACAGTCACATGGGAAGCTTTTAAAAATACCTATGCCTGGGCCTTTCCTCAGACCAACTAAACCAGAATCTTGGGGACGGGGCAGCTTATCAACTTCCCAGCCAGAGTTGAGGATCACTGGCCTAGACAAGGAGCTACAAAGTCTGGCTTCCTGTGTAGCTGAGGAGGTGGCCTTGGCTCCCCATCTGAGTTCCTTGTTCATCAGATAGCTGAGTCGGCCATGGAAGCTTTGAGCACCTGAGAACATTTTGCTTCCCAGGCAGCATGCAGGAGGTGCAGCCCGAGCATAGAGTGGATGCCACTTTTGGTGACCAATGCAAGGAGCAAGTGGGGATGTTTGATTTTCATTTAGCTTTGGTCCTCAATTAAAAATCAGAAGTTTGCAGCATTTGTGAATGTTTATAATTCTCCATGGCTTATAGATTATTCATAACTTCAGGATAATCTGTAATAAATAATAAATTTTCTGGAGCTTTGTGAAGATGGGTATGCTGTTAGAATGGATACATTCTAATGTTGATTTGGACTTTCATTTATCTTCTTATGGAATTTCTGCTCCTTCAAATTTGTCTCTTTGGAGATAAGAAGGAAAGTAACATTTAGTGAGCACATGTTGTATGTAGTACTATACTAGATACTACTGAAATCATTAAGAGTGCAGGCTGTGGAGTCAGACTGCCTGGACTGACATCCTGGCGCATCCCTTATCAGCAAATAAACTCAAATCACGGAGTTGTTGTGAGAGGTGATTATGTCTATGAAGTGTATAGCACCATGCCTAGCACAATGAAAGTTCTCAAAAAGTGTTAGCTGCCATTAATCATCATCTCATTTAGGTCTCATAACAATGCTGTGAGTAGGTGTCATTATCCACTTTAGAGATGAGCAAAGTCTCAAAGGTGAACTAATTATTCAAGACCGTACTCAGTCTCAGGTGTTCCTGAAAGAAAATGAAAAACTTACCCTCAGGTTGTTGGGAAATAAAATAATTTCACAATATGTTGCCTAGGATCTGGGAGATAGCTTACTTGCAAAACTAAACTCTGTCTGGTGTTAGAGACAGACAGAACCCCTGTCCACATGCAGAGGCCCCTGAGAGCCCACCCAGCATTCAGCAGCCATCATGCAGTGTGCACACCAGATCTTTCGACAGCACATCCATCACCACAGTTGTGCACTCTTTGCTAGTTAACAGAGTTCTCCTCTTGTATAGTGAGCTGTCCCTGAAGTTCTCGACCAATCACCAAACGATCAAACATGGAACGTCCCCAGGCAGGTGTTTTATTCCCCCAGTAATTCCCTCTTGGAAATTCTCCCTCGTTTCCGACAGCCAAGGCCCCTGGTGCCAGTAGGAGGAGAAACGGGTGCCATTGCTGCTTTAAGATGGTAAATGCAAGCGTTATTCGACCAAAACGGCCCTCTGGATCCATGCCGGACCCTCAGCCACCCTCCAAAATATTCTTTCATTGTGTATTCAGGAGTGGTGGCTGGTGAATACCCAGATCACCCACCCATATTAAGGGTACAGATGGACTCATGCAGATTAACTCATTTCCAAACAATGAATTCATAAAAAATAAAAATAAAAATAAAAGGAGGGGGTCAGCAGGCAATAAACAGGTTCTTTGAACATTCCTTCTGTGCTGATCATTTCTTTTCTCCTGTTTCTGGATTCATTCATTCATAAAACACTTCCTAAGGACCTCCTGGATGTCAGGTTTTATGTGGTCTCTGGGAATACAGAGTTCATCCCAAGATGTCAGTAATTTTGAAAATGTCTCAATAAGGCCTGCTTTCTGTGTTTGAGAACAATCCAAAAGACTGTTGGAATAAAAAGATAACATTTATATTCTTTGACGTATCTGGTTACCTAAATTTCTGGAAGACTTACCATACTATTTGTTAGGAAATTTCACTCCATCCCTGCATATTGGGGACTGTGTAGTTATAATGCCGCCACCTCGATGCCAAAGCCTGGCTGGGAGCGCCAGCGTTCTGACAACGGAAGCTTGTCTCCACACCAGCCTGCCAGGAGCTGTTCTCTGCTTCTCCTGTACCATAATCAATTTTTCGGTGTATTATATCATTTCAAAGGAGAATGACTGTATGTAGAGTTTGGATTATATGGAATCTGCTAAGATTAAAGATAGACCAACATAGTTTTATGATTTAGGATTGTTCCTATGTTTCTCCTTTGACATGTTAAATTTCCACATATAATCATTGAAAAGGGAAGGTCTCTGTCACTTTAGAAATAGACAAAGAGTCAGAACATAAAAAGAGAGTCTATGCATACTATGAGTGATGCAAAAATACCCCATCTGCTTACTACAGCTGTGAATTTTTCATTAGGAAAAGTATATTAGGGATTTATTTTTTAAAAATCTGAAATCATTATCAAGTGGTATCTATCAGGCACAGATGAAATAAGCTAATCCTTATATGTAAACCCACAAATCTATAGGGAAATATGGGAACTGGGTTAATTTGAGTGTAATATAGTTGGGAACTTTTTTTAATCTTTAGGTTTTTGCTAAATTTTCCCTTACATTTTCCCCCAGTTTTAATTTTTCTACATTTTAAAAACTTCTTAGTCAAAAAGTGCATGAATCATTTTATATTTTTACTCTGAGTTTTCATTAATGATATTAAATACTCTAAACATGATGACGTTCATAGCCCAAGGGGGAGAATTTGAAAGGATTGTGGCAAGATCTTGTTAAATTCTTTTTTACAATTCTTATAAAATTCTTTTTTATAATTTTCCTTATATTGTGTTCACTAAGAAAGTTTCTTTCTTTTCCCTGCCTTGGAATTAACATTCATTCCCTAGCAGATCCTAATATACACTGTGTTTCTTTACGAACAGATACAACAGAGTTATTCAAAATTGTTTCTTTTGGGGGGAGAACAACTCACTGACCATTGAAAAATATAGATCCCTGCCCAGAGAGAAAGATTTGGCATGAACTTTTCACAAATAAAAGAAAGTATAAAGGAGGTCACACTGACTTTCCAACTTCTTGACAGCAGTGTTTTTCCAGAGTTCTTATGCGTATTAACTTGCTGTGGGAAAGCAAAAGATAAATAAAAAATATATACATACTTGAGCATGTACTATATTCAGGCACCTTGTTAAGAGTTCACAGGAAAAAAATTCAATCTTAATAATAGATCCCATTTTAGAAAAACATATTGAAAAAATTTGAATTTGTTTGAAAAATCAGAAATTGCTATTTAGTCCTAGTATCCCATAGTAAGTATTTAATTTTATTCTGAAAGTGTGTTATTTCACCTACATTAATTGATCTATACATTTCTTATAGGAGTTCTCCAAAGACATAATGAGTCAGGCTCATTAATGATGTGTGCTGGTTTTAAATGCCCTAGAAATTGCAAGAAATAATGTTCAACATGTAAACGTCCGCACAAGAAAATATGAGAAATTTTGACCAAGAAACTTAGGTCAAAATATAAACAAAATATAAACAGTGCCTTCTTTTCATGTTCAGGAAGTAGGAAGAGCTGTGATTTGTTGAAACCCTTGTTTACGAATGGATTTACCAGTAACAAGAGAGTTTTTTAAAAAAATAACTTTTGCTTCTGATTATAAAAATGTTTATTTCAATAATGTGGGCAGAAAAAATTAAAACACACAGAGGAGAAAAAAATTATTTAAGGACTTTTTGGCTTTATTTTATTTAAAATTTTCCTAACAGGGTCAAGGTGCTAAATTAATCAATTCACGAGTCATACCTACATAAGGAAATTTCAGGATGTTAAGCCATAGATTAAAATTACTAGGTATCATTGTGGAGCTCTTAATCCTGCCCGGACTACACCAATTGTCTAGCTACAGGACTACCACAGTTGTTGGGCTCTTTTATCTGCCCATAAACCTGCTGACTGGGCCAACTGTTGCACTAGGGCTGGGAGCTCCAGACCCCTCAAGCTCATTCACAGGCTGGGTCACAAACCCCTTACATGCAGGTCTATGAGCTAGGTAACCGGCCAAAAGGTCCTTGGTAGCCATAGGTTGGAAAGCATGGCTGCGCCAGGGCAGATGCCTGAGGTAGACACCTGCCTGCCTGCTTCACTAAAACTACTGTCTTCTCTCTCTCTCTCTCTCTCTCTCTCTCTCTCTCTCTCTCTCTCTCTCTCTGAAGAACACAAGAATAGCAACAAAACTAAAAAGATGCATTGGCACGCATCCACACTAACTCCACACACACGTGCGCACACACATACACACTCAAACACAAAATTTCAGGTTACTCATGTGCTTCATTAGTGGATATAGTAAAAATGACTTAACTCAATAGTAAATCCGATGCCCAAGGCAGACACCCACCCACCTGCTTCACTAAAACCTCTCTCTCTCTCTCTCTCTCTCTCTGAAGAACACAAGAATAGCAACAAAACTAAAAAGATGCATTGGCACGCATCCACACTAACTCCACACACACGTGCGCACACACATACACACACACAATTTGCTTACAAAGGATGTGCTAAAACCACACCCAACTGTGCCCAAGGCAAGGTCCCTGATCAAACTATTTTCTCAACAATAGTTAATCCTAACGTCCAAGTGTGGAGAATGGGTCATTGCTTCTGGAGGAAGAATTACTGTACAGAAATTTCATTCCCATGTTACACTCACACAGTCCCTGGAGGAGAACGTCAGCCTTTGCCATTCTGCTTCATAACACAAACTGCCTCTAAACTTCATGTCCCCGTGGCTCATCCTATTTCCAAGGCCACTTCCTCATCTTTAAACAGCACTGATCAGATTAATGGAGGAACAGAACAAAATGGTTCCAGGCAGATTTGCCTTGAAGCAAATCCTCAAGTATCCCTTGGCACTTAAATGCAAAAATCTTTAAATCTCAGGAAGAAAGAAAATATCAAATACTTAAACATTCTCTATGTGGATCACGAAGAATCTTAAATTAATCCCAGCCATTTAGCCCTCAAAACCTCAAGCCCATACACAGGCATTAGAGGGTCTGGCTCCAACGCCCCACAGGTTTTCCTGGGGGACCCAGGCTTCCCGCCCACCTCGCTTCCTGGGAGACTCGGGTCCCCTCCGCACGGCGGGCGCGCTGCGGACAGCCTGCCCCAGGACCTCCGGCAGCCCGCAGGTCTGTCGTTGCCCAGCTCTCAGCCCTGGCTCCAGAGCTCTGAGGGTGTGAGGGCTTAAAGTTGCCCATGGCTCTGTACATGGAGTTGGCGACATGCTCATGGGACGACACAAACCCGAGATAAACCCTCATCTCAGTTGGAGTTGAGGGAATCGGGAGCGGGGAGGTGGCCTGAGAAGTGGGGGCAAGTGTACCGGGTTCTGCGGGGATGAGTTCTGACAGCGGGGAGGGAACCCCTACTTGTCAGCAGTAAGCGGATGCCGCAGGACCACGATGACCGAGTCCCGGCGCAGGAACAGGAACATCTTGGAGATGTAGCGGTCCTTGTTGACTGGCTTGGACTTCTTCTTGCCCTTGCGGTTGTTGGGAACTTCAGTCCACATCTTCACGTTGTCCAGCACCATGTTGCAGTGCCTGTCGAAGGCCTTCACGCAGCCCAGGAGTTTCTTGTTTTGGCAGTTGATGAGCACTTGGGTGTTGTTCCTTTTTTTTTTTTTTTTTTTGTCTTCTTCATGACCGGTAAGGGGATCACAACCCTTGGTGCGGTGTTGCCGCACCAAGCTCAGCCAGTGAGCGCACCAGCCATTCATATATAGTATCACGAACTCCCCGGCCGGCCGGAGTGTCGCTGCGCTCCCAGCGCCGCACTCTCCCAAGTGCGCCAAGGGGCAGCCCGTGAGAAGCTTTTTAGAAGGAAGGAAGGTTAGCGGGGGAGGCATTAGGCAGAGGGAAGAACATGCGCAGATGCATAAAGCCGGATACAAACACTTGGAGCAATATAGTGGAGGATCTATATAGTGAAGGCTGAGAATTTCTGATTTGGTTGTAGTTTCCTGTTTTACTAAGTAATTACATAAAAACTTCAAGTAGTGGAAAAGGTTCTAAATGATATTTTGCCCTTAAAAAAAAAAGAATGCATACTTATGCGTGGGGTGAGGGTGTGGGCGTGTTATTCTTCACCTGTAAACGGGAATGCGACTTGCACTTCACCTGCCTGAGAGGCCCACTTTTATTCCACATGGCCTTTACCACTCCCTTGTCTAGTTTTATCGCTATTTCAAGCTCTTTTGTAAAGTGCAGGTGTGAAAGCACCCCACTCCCACCCGCTGAGAGCCTGAGTGGTATTATTGGTTCTTGCAGGAAAAGATAATCAAAGTGAAAAAGAAAAGGCTAAGTTGTTACCACATTTGTTAACTCTGGCCAGATGCTCATTAGCAACACACTAGAAGCCAAAAATGAAAGACCAGGCTGCAGCTTGGATCCAAAAATAAGGGGCAGGCTCTGTGGAAAACATTGACAGCTGCAAGCCAGACGAAGAGGAATGCTTTTTCTGCACCATTTGAAGATGGATCCTTGAGCTGTGTCCCAGGTGCCCAGACATGGGTCTACATCCAGTTTATCTGTAGTGCCCACAGCAGGGTTACTCAGAGTGCCCTTTTGCCTCCCAATTACCTGGATGTTTGTTAAATATACAGATGCACCTCATATCTGCAGAATCAGAATCTCAGTGTGGGGTTCCTCGAGGATTCTAATGCAGCCTGAAACATAAGACCCATTGATCTGAGACTGAGAAATAATGCTCAGGCTGTGGTAGAAACTGTTAAACACTTACCAAATTTCCCTGAATCCTCCTAAAAATCCTGGGAACTAGTTACTACTGTTACTACCACCACCCCACCCTGCTAGTGGGTGCTGGAGTCAGAATTCCAGCCCAGGCCTGCCTGACTTCCCCCTTCCTGCTTAACCTGTCACTCTACAGTCTTAACCAGCAGGAGGGTAGCTCCATTCTGTGCTCTTCCATTGGAAGAGGGTAACAAGGGCAAGAAGTCAATTGCTCACTTCTGCCACCTGTCTGTACATCCCAGCCCCATCATTGGAGACTTATTCTCAGGATAGATGTCTAGAAATTTGGTTTCTGTGTGTTTCGTTTCGATTCTGCATGGAAATGAGGAAGCTAGAGGTAACTGTCCAAACTTACCTCTCTTATTGAAAGAATAGTGTTCTCTCCAAACTATCCTGTGGTTAAGGATGGGGAGGCATGTCTACTGGATTTAAATCCCAGCTCCAACTCCTCCACTTACTAGTTATTTAAACTTTGGGCAAGTTGGTTAACTTCTGAAAAATGGGGATAGCAGTAGCTGAGTAAAAGAATGAGAAAGGCAGGTCAAGGTGTAAAGAAAAGGATAAGGTACCATTAGTATGAGAAGAGTCTAGAACTGTGGTTCTTAACCCTGAAGGGGCGCACGGATGAAGGAATCACGCAAGACCCGGGCTAACAGTTTGCCAGAGAAGTTCCGCTTTATTCAAGGACTGCGTGTATATTTATAGGGAGCTGCATTCCGGGTTTTGGAGGTAGCTGATTGGACGGGGCTGGGCAGGAGGTGAGCCTTGACCTGTGACTGGTTGAGGTTTGGTGCGGGTGGGCTTGGGTTTTGGTGCTGGTGGGCTTGTTTACTGCGGAGAAGCACCCGGAAGGGTGCCATATTGCTAGGGAATGCTTTCCCCCTCCCCCTCCGCTTGAGTGCCCACGGTGTCCTTACATTCCTCCCTTCTTCCTCTGTTGTGGGAATGGGTTGTCGTAATCTTCGAGCTACTCTCTTGCTGGACGGGGGCATAGTAGGGGAAGAGGAATTGGGAGGAGATTGGGGATTTTGTAACAGGACCCAAAAGAGGGTAGAGAATAAGATAACTTTGAAGGGGGAGAACTGGGGTCCCATAGAGGAACATCGGGAAGGCTGAGGGGTGTAGAGGAAGAGTTGGAAGGGAGTGAGGTAATGTTTACAGGGACAGCAGCCAAAAGTGGGCATAGCAAAGATGCGCAAAGGAAGCAATTGTTAGGAGGGGTAGAGTTGAAGAAAGTCTGGTTAAGGAAGATAACAGTTTCAGAAATAATTTGTTGCCAAGTGTAGATGGGAGAGAGCTGGTTGGCGATGTTTATCTCTGAGGAAAAGGTTTCTTCTTGCTGAGAAATGTGAGTATGTACAGCAGATAAGGAAACGTGATTTTTTATGAGGACATATGTGCGGGAGATTTCAAATTTTCCGCAGGGGAGAGAACCGACCAAGACGTTGCAGTAGAAAAATCCAATAACTACCCCAGCCCACCTGGGGTCCCAGGGGTCATTAATGAATAATTGGAATGTGTACCCATCCCGCCAGCTCCCAACCCGCCGAAAGATTTGGTTTATTCGGGGCACCTTCAGATCACGAATCCGACACGACCAGTATGGGCATCCCCCATAAGTTTCCGGCCACCAGCGACAATAATCNGGGAGTGGTCATTGTTCCTGTAATGGAGGGAGACTTGGAAGTCGGGATAAACGGAGTTTGAGGGGGTTAGAGGGATTAGGAGTGCAGGCAACGTTTTAGTTTCTTGAAAGGGTGTGTCTTGAATTTGCAGGGTATGCGTAGGTTCTGCGGAATCCGCTGGTGAAGGCGGGAAGCAGGGTTTTAACCTAGAAATGTGGATCTATGGAGTTACTTGGTTGTTTGGTAAGGAAAGCTTGGCAGCTGTGGGAGTGCAAA
>NW_007739485.1:28041-36167 GCF_000696425.1 Galeopterus variegatus | reverse complement strand
TGTGGGCACGGCGAGGGATAGTGTGGGGACAGCGGGGGACAGTGTGGGGATGGCGAGGGACAGTATGGGGACGGCGAGGGACAGTGTGGGGACGGCGGGAGACAGTGTGGGGATGGCGAGGGATAGTGTGGGGACGGCGGAAGACAGTGTGGGACAGCGGGGGATAGCGAGGGACAGTGTGGGGACAGTGGGGGATGGCGAGGGACTTGTGGGACAGCAAGGGACAGTGTGGTGGCGGCGAGGGACAGCAAAGCATGGTGTGGGACGGTGAGGGACAGTGGAACGGTGGGGGATACGGAGGGATGGTGTGGGACATCGAGGATCAGCAAGGGACAGGTCAATGTGGGACCGCATGGGGCTGCGCGTTGGAAGAGATGCCACGCTGGGAGGGCAGAGGCCTCTCGGGAGGGCCACGGCTGCCCTGACCCGCATGTTGGAAAACTGAGATCAGGTCCTGGTGGCAGTTGATCCCTTTAGGGCCGCCTACGGGCTTCCAGAAGGAGCACGTCCACCCGAGACCTGACGGCCCCTCGGGTTCCCAATCTTGTGTTTACTTATTAGATCCGGTGGCCTGGACATCTCTTGGCACCAGGGCAGCCACAGATGCCCAAGGACGAAATACCAGCAAGCCCGTGGGAGGAGGTTTCCCCAGGAGCCAGTGATGCAACTTAGGCTTATAGTTTAACCGTAAAATAAATAATACAAATGATAACAAACCAAGAGTAACTAGAGTAAGAAAAAAAGCAAACAGACAGAAACCCTCTAGATTTAACTAGAACAAATTCCCTGAATGGTACGCTATTGAGTAGAAGGCTAGAGACCTGCAGCTGACCTCCTGAGTCTCCATAAAGCCCCCTTTGCACTTCAGCAATAATGCCTGATAGTTATACATTTAGCACTACCTAATTGGGGTAGTTTAACATATGGAATGAGATTCTGGCCTCATTATCAGGTTAACTATTAACTTTGCACCCAGTGAAATGATTTGCCTTTTCTCCACTATTATTTACTTACATTCTTTTTAATTTAACTCAAAGACCTAATTTTGAGTTCAAGGCATAAGCACTCTGCCAGCCCACCCCGCTCCGCCCACCCCCAACAAAAAACACTGAAGTATCCCTTTGCCCTCTTTCTGTTGCAAGATAAACAAATGTTGAGCAGAGAACCCTACCCTCCTTTCTGATGTTTCCTTCTGGCCTACAGGGTCATTGGGTCATTAACAACTCAGTTATTCCATCTTTCTGTCAACTTACCTTCTTACGTATTGCCATTCATTTAGTATTATTTTCGGATGATGGAAATTAGTTACAACTAACTACCAAGTTTCTTACCAAGTTAACTAGAGTTTTTGATTCACAGAAAATCTGTCCAGATTTTCCTCCCATTTTGGTGTCATTTATGGTCTCAGCTTACCCGTATGCTGTTATCAGTGTAAAAAAAGGATCAGCCTGAGAACTTGCCAGAGAACATCTTTTCAGATCTCACAGTTCAGCATTTACTGAATGGGGACCTAGGCGAGTTCAAGTTTCTTCTGAAAGGAACCCTAGTTACGCTATTTCAAGTCACTACAATACAGTTGTAATTTGTGCTTTGGCCTTATTGGCACGCTTTTACATTCCCTTATTCATAAAACAGTGATAATCACCAGAGCAACCATCAAACACACCCCTTCTTTAGAAAAAGATCAGCAGGATACTCACTCTACAGTTGTCAACTGTATGATGTGCTAATGTTTTGGTAAATTATCAAAAATCATAAAATCACGTGAGTAATACATGGTTAATCTGAATTTTTCCCTTTTGATCTATTTTAAACTTGCAAAATAAACATTCAATTTATTCATTTTGGGGGAAAACCAATAATAGTTGCTACTTTACTGAATTTAGCTTACAATTATATTCATATGATATGGCTTTCTCAGCTGTGGAGGGGTTACACGAGCAGACTTATTCCTCACAAATCTTTTATCGAATAGCCTATTTAATGATATTTTATAACATTGATATGTCAATAATATTGTAGAATATTTTGAGAGAAGTTTAAAAGTAAAATGGTAAACAACTTGAAGTAATACTAGCATATTGTGTTTATCAGGTGATCATTCATTGGCCTTTAACAGGTTGGAACAATACACTAGATATTTAGGGGAAATCTTTCTCCTGAACCTAACTTGTTCTGAATTGTCTCCAGTAAGAAAGAAATTTAAAGTCAGATAGTGCTTTTTACATCTGTTACAATCCATTTAATTTTGAGGCCATTTCCCAAGGGATTTATATTAGCTGATTGTTTTTTAATAGAAAAGAACTTAAACATGACATTTAAAACACTAGACTTGCATCATACTAACCCAAATTGCCACACTGTACCTGCCGCTCTGTCAGTGTTCTCAGTGGAGTGAGGGTGGGGGTTCTGGCTGAGAAACCCAAGAATCCAGACACTGATTTCCTGAGGATGTAGCTCCTGTCCTCTCAGAGAAGCACCACAAGCCATGTGCAAGCACAAGTATGCTGGGCCGGGGCCTTATTAAGTTTATATTCAAATTTGATATTATTTGAGTCCTGTAGAAGAGTATACACATTTTGGTGTTTATTCTTCTTGATTAGAGATGTTTTCGTGTTTCTGCTTTGCTTATAAAGAAATATTTTAAAGTGAGACACTTTTTGCATTACCCTATGAGTCCTAAAGCCTTTATTTCTGTCTATATATGATGTAAATGTATACTGTGCACTTTCTTTTACTAATTTGTGGATGCACATGCAATAAAAAAATACATGGCCAATGAAGAAATTGCATTTCTTAGAGGTTGTTTGTTTAGCATGCTGCATCGTGTTTTGGAAACACTCATGCATTTATATATATATATCTCTCTCTCTCATGTATATCATGAAATGCTCATGCATATATATATGCATGATATATGTGAAATATATATATATATATCTCTCCAATAAACTTTGTGGATTATTTTAAAGCATATGTGCTGATAAGAGCCCAGGACTCATCATGTATATCATGAAATGCTCATGCATATATATATGCATGATATATGTGAAATATATATATATATATATCTCCAATAAACTTTGTGGATTATTTTAAAGCATATGTGCTGATAAGAGCCCAGGACTCATCTATGAGGAGGGCCACCTAACAAGAGGTGTCCACAGAGCTTTCAACCTTAGCAACCATTTCTAGCACAGAAACAATTATTTTGCAGCATTCCACTTTTTACTTATGGAATTAGAGGTACTATTCTTTCTTCCTAGCTTTTTCCCCCAAAGAAGAGTACAAACACACGCACACACACACACACACACGAGGGAACTTCAAAAAGTTCATGGAAAGACTCATAGCTTTCCATTCATATTCTCATTATATGAAAGACTATGAAAGAATTTCATATCTTCATAATATGAAAAATCCATATTTTTCCATGAAACTTTTCAAGTACCCTCCTAGTACTCGCGTATGTACGTATGTGTACACACATGCCTCGTATGTAAGCATATATGTGTGTATATGTGTAGACACACACGAGTACATATGCAGTGTACTTTGCCTGTGAGAACACTGAGTGGCCTGGCTTTATCTATTGCTGTCAGTGTGAGGGCCGGGGCTTAGCTACTTTTTCTTAGTGTGAGTTTTAGGCAGGTTGTTTGTATAGTTGTTTATTTTTAATTGAGCCAGCTTTCGTACCTAATGCTTCCTTAACAAACACTCGATGCTATTGCTGGTTATTGTATTTCTAATTCTATCCATCCCATCTGTAGAACTTATAACTGTTCGAAATTTTTTAGTGTCCTTTAGATACATTAATTTATATACACATTCTAGGTGTTTACAAGATGATTTTTTTCAACTTTCTTTTAAACATTAATCTGACTTTAATCTTCAAATTTAAACATTTCAGCATTTTTCTCCCAGGGAAATGCTGTATTTCCTATTAGCTGGCCAGTAGGGTGTGCTCTAGTCCCTTGTCAAATTAATTAATTAATCAAAAATATTAATGTAAACTCTTCATTAAGAGATTTCAGAAATATATTTCGCTTCTTCATTGACACCTACACATGTGACGTGATTATACACAAACACACACAGCATATATGGAAAGTAAAATTGTTATATTAAAAAAAGAAAACTTTGCCATGCGTACTTCTTTGGCTTAGTTTTAAATAATTTGGTATTATTTTACCAAATTGGTCCCTTGGTAACAGGCATTGACTTTTATTCTGGATAAAGAAGAACAGGAAAACTGGTGCAGTGATGAGGAGCATAGGTGGAATCAGAGGGTTTGGAATTGAACCCTAACTCTACCACTCACAAGCTGTATGAGTTTGCGCAAGATTCTAATTGTCTGTATAAATTATGCTAAGAAGTTTGGACTTTGTGCCAAAAGTAGGGGAGCCATTGAAAAGGTTCAAGTGGACAATGAAATGTTTAAATTTGCACCTCAGAGAGGTCACTCTTGTTGTCAGAGGCATTGTGTGACCAGAAAGAGTTATAATTTGGGTTTGGGGAGTGCTAAGTTATCTTTTCAGTTCTGAGTTATCATTTCTGGCTAGGCCATCAATTCTCTTGACTGTGGGACATGGACATTTGGCTGACAGTCATTATGAAACAGACAGGAAACAAGGCAGGGGAAAGAGGGACACAAATGCACAGATTTTTGGAGAGGCATCACTCTCGAGAGAATGCTAGGAATAAAAAGCTGCTTTTTGTTTGGAATTGAACCCTAACTCTACCACTCACAAGCTGTATGAGTTTGCGCAAGTTACCTAACCTCTCCATGCCTTGGGATATGGGAATGAGTGGTTCCTACTCCGCAGGGCTATTGGACAGGTGAAGGAGGCTGCACAAGCAAAAGCACTTGGAGCACTGTCTGACCCAATCAGCGTTCAATAAATGTGAGCTGTTTTTATTATCGTTGTCATTGTCATTGTTGTTGTATGTTCTTTGATTTTTGAACACCTTTCATTGCAAGCTTCCAAATTCTCTATTACTTGTTAGTATTCATGGTTTAATTAGTCCAGGAGGTTGTTTCCTTAAATCCCAGGAGCATAAATCATCTATAAGATAAAATGTCTTCCTTGATTCTGCAGTATTTCAGCTTAAGAGGATATAAAACCTTAAAGAAAGGACGCTATAATAGTGAAATTTCAGGCACCAGCCATCCTTGGAAAAATATGCGAATCTTCTTAGCATCTCTGAAGGCAAGCTAACCTTGGTATAGCTTGGGAAGCCATAATTATGAGCAGTTGCTTCTAAACATCCATAGGCATGGATGTTTAATCTATTTAAAAAATAGATTTAGTCTGTACATAAGCATAAAGTCCCTGCAGAACTTTTTTTTTTTTCCGACCGGTAAGGGGATCGCAACCCTCAGCTCGGTGTTGTCAGCACCACACTCAGCCAGTGAGTGCACCAGCCATCCCTATATAGGATCGGAACCCGTGGCCTCGGTGCTATCAGCGCCGCGCTCTCCTGAGTGAGCCACGGGGCCGGCCCAGAACGTTTTTATATGTACAATTTTCTCTGGAATGGGAGGACAACGGATATTCTCAATGACTAGAAACAGTAATGTTGTAAGAACTGAATGAATGCCAACACTTCTTGGAATTTCTAACTTTATTCATTCATTCATCGATAAATATTTGTCGAGTTCCTATGATGCACCAGTCCCATGCTAGGTACCCAGCAGTGAGCAAGACTCACAGTCACTGTCCTCAGTGAGTGTTCAGTGTAGGGGGGGATATAGATGAGACACAGGAAGTTGCAATGTGATGGTGTGATAAGGGCCTGTGGGTTGCTGTGGGACATATGGAAGAGGTACCAACCCAGACCTGGAGGAGTGGACAAAGTCCCCCAGACAAGTGAAGTCCACTGAGAATTGAAGGATGATTTAGTGTCAGCTGGAGAAATGAAGGGGAAAAATGTTCTTAGCAGGGCAAAAGCAAATGTTCTTGGAGGGTTTAGTCTCGGATAAGAGGAATCACAAAGTACTCACTCATTTAGTCAACCAGTATTTATTAAGCTGCCCACTGCATGCTAGCCACTGTTCTAGCACTAGGCGCGCATTGGTAAACAAAATGGACATAATCCTTGGCTTCATGAAACTTACAGTCTAATGGAGAAGACAATAAATAACGAGGAGATGTGTATGTCATTATAAAAGGTAGTGTGCTGTTAGCAAGTGCTGTGACAGAGGTCAAGGCAATGGTGGCAGGAGATGAACTTTCTAGACTAAGTGACAGGGAAGGCCACGTTTGGAAGAGTTGATGTATATGCTGAGATCTGAAGTATGAGAAGAAGCTATCCAGGTGAGCCTGGGAAAGCACATTTTGGGTACAGGAATAGCATGAATAAAGGCCGGAAAACGGGAGACAGCTTGGTGTGTTGGAGGAACTGGGAGGAGGTCTGTCTGAAATCAGGAGGCTATTGCGGGTGTCTCAATGAGAACCAATGGCTTGAGAGACGGTGACAGTAGTTGGAATTGAGAAAAGTGAAAAGATTCCAGAAAGACTGATTCTAGGTTTACACTTGAATCCGGAATCGACAGGACTGAATGACAGCTTGTGCATGAGAAGTGAGGCAAGGATGATTCCAACTTTTCCAGATCACGCACGGGAGAGAAGGATGGCACAGTTTACTGAGGAGAGGATCGGGAGAGGAACAGAGCAGTGTGGGGATTAGGGTATGGGAGAAGTTAGGACTGATAAACAGAGGGGCTTCTAACTTATGTGAAGACCTAAGGACAAGAGAGACAAAGCACAGTGTGTTTTCCTGTTCAAAAGTTTTCAGAATGATCAGTTTCAGCAGTTCTGGGTGGGTAAAGATTGGCAACCTGGTTTCATGTTACACAAGAAAGTTTGTGCAAAAATCCTGCAGTTAGTGACCTGGATCCTAGGGAGCTAAGGGCAGCTCAAGACAGAGATTCAGCTTCTTGTTTTTTTTTTTTTTTAAACAGGAATAAAAGGCATACAAATTTATTCATGTGCATAAGTAAACACAAGAACCATAAAAATATGAGACTGAATGAGATTACAGAAAGAATAGGGTTTGGGGCTTCTGGGGCGGGTACGGGTGTGTGTGTGTCACAGGTCATGGGAAAACGAGGGAAAGAAAACAAGACAGAAAGGGCCGTCTTGTTATGCAGGTAAAAATCTCTCAGGAAATCTTGGAGCTGCCCTCAGAAAGAGCACATGGTAGCCTGTGGCAAAACTTTCTCCATCAGACTTTCGAATGTCTTGTTTTCCATGAGTTCCTATATCCAGATAAGGTAGATAAGGGTTGCCTCAGAGAAAGCCTGTTCGCATTGCTGTTTATGTTACTAATGTAGATTTTCTCTACAGGTGCAAATCCCCCCACATACGGGTAGCTTTTCAAAGCTGTCCCTGTGGTCTGCAGTCCTTCTTTACAGCCATATTGAAATATGCCAAAGAAGTATATTTACAGATGGCATAGTTTGGTTTCCTTCAGTCCCCCATTTGAAACTTTATTTTCAGAAAGTTTCACTTATTGAAGTAGGATTGGTAGCTATGGAGAGATTTGGGTTAGGAGTTTCAGGATAAGAGATAGGAAAAGAGGGAGAAGACATAAATTGAAACAAGCAGAAAAGAACAAATTTGAGTATGCTGTCCCATATCCTCTCGAATCAGTCTCCTAGTCCTGAGAATAGGTCCATTAAGTTAAACCATGGTGTCTCATTTCAGAAGATGGCATTGCAGATGGGCTCCCATCAGGGTTAAGTCTCTGTGGTGTAAGCATATAGGCATTTAATAAGAGACTTTTCTAAGGAAACAAAAGAAAAACAGAATTTAATGTCTGGAGCATTCTACAAACTAGTGTGTGAGTCTGGAGGGCAGTCAGCTGGAAGATTTCTGGATCTGAGCTGAAGCATCTTCAGATGGAGCAGGGCTGGCAGTGGTAATCTGACAAGTTTTCCTGGTGTGCAGTTTAAATGTCATGAAGGTTGTCTGTACACAAGTCATCGTGGTGATTTCTCTGGAGTCGCTTTATCACGTGGACCAGTTTCAGTTTGTGGAGGTTTCTCTTTGCCAGCTTTTTTTGTCAGTTGTCCCAGGATCCCATTTGCAGGCTCTGAAACAAACAGTAATTGTCATGTTGTC
>NW_007739485.1:15523-27471 GCF_000696425.1 Galeopterus variegatus | reverse complement strand
TGGTAATCTGACAAGTTTTCCTGGTGTGCAGTTTAAATGTCATGAAGGTTGTCTGTACACAAGTCATCGTGGTGATTTCTCTGGAGTCGCTTTATCACGTGGACCAGTTTCAGTTTGTGGAGGTTTCTCTTTGCCAGCTTTTTGTGTCAGTTGTCCCAGGATCCCATTTGCAGGCTCTGAAACAAACAGTAATTGTCATGTTGTCGACTACACCAAGTCTGTAGGGAAGTTCAAACTTTCCTTCTGAAAAGGAAGGAAATAAATTGACACTAGAAAGATTAAAATGAAAAAAAGGCATAAAAAGGTATTAACATGCATAAACACGAGAGCCATTCAAAATATGAGATTCCAGTCTGAAAGCACTTAGAGTAACAGGAACGGTGTCTGGCTGGCAGCATTGTTTTGGGAACTACAGGTTGATATCTATGGTCTTCCGCAATAAATACCTTGGTATCTACAACATGGTAAAAGCTACAGATAACTAGTGGAGACACCACTAGAACTCAGGGCTTTGGGTTTAATATTCCTTTTATAAGAGAGGATATGAATTTCAAATCAGTTCTGAAGATCATATGAATATTGATGCTTGAGTTAAATTTGTCTATATATTTATGACCATAATTTCTTTTCGATTGCTTCTGACCACTTCCTTAGTCAATCTAAGACTGTGAAATTAAAGTCATCTTCTTTCCAGGTTACACTTTTCTTAAAATAATGATTGTGAATGCCTGATATCTTAAAGGTTACAGATTGTTTTTTGTAAAACAGGCATGTTTGGTTGTGATTAAGACAAACGACAGTTCCCAGGTTGAGTTTCTTCTGTTTGTTGTAAAACAGGTGTGATTAAGTTACTAACCTTAGGGAGGTATGGTTAATAAAAGCTGCTTGGGAAAAGATGTGACAAAAACTTAGTTTTCACTGACTTAGAAATATAATAAAATCTATTCTTTATTAATGTGTATTATCCTGATGTAGCAGAAGGCACCTCACGACATCTAGGGTAACCATTATATTTACTCAACAAATATTAACTGAGTGTCTAATTATATGCTTCTGATGGTTTCTACTTCCTCAAAATAAAATTCAGAAAAATTTCCAGTCATTTGGGCTTTCTGGTTCTTCTATTTTAAGTTTTCTTTAATACTTTATATGTATTTGCCCTGCCTCGTTAGAGTATATGATTCTAGCAAAGGCTTATTTCTTTTACACCTCTTATAGTATATGGCACCATTGTTGACTATCTTTTTTTTTTTTTTGTCTTTTGTCTTTTTTTCCGTGTCCGGCAACGGATCGCAACCCTCAGTGTTGCCCCCGTACCGGACCGGGGACCGGCAACGGGATCGCAAGCCTCGGTGTTGCTCCCGTGCCTCGCTCAGCCAGTGAGCGGGAACCGGTCTGTATGTGGGATCCGAACCCTCGGGCGGGAGCGCCGCCGCGCTTCCCAAGCGGCGCACTATCCAGTGCGCCACCGGGCCGGCCCATTGTTGACTATCTTGGCTATAGGTATAAGCTTAAATTGTAGGATGGAAGATTTGGGTGAATGCAAACAGCCTAACTGATATAAAAAGATAAAGGAAGACTCTTCAGAGCAAAAGTGTAGATTCTACCTCCTTAAAAGACTTTGGGGATCAAATAGGCTCTTTGAACCAGTATTTTCGCTAGCACTCTAAATTAAGCATCAATACAGAAAGCTTTGTACACAAAGACATTCAATGGGGTGTTATTCATAATAGTGAAAAACTGGACTGTTAGGACAACTGGCCAAGTAAAATATGGAATATCTCTGTTCATATGCTTAAGAAGTTTTTATAATTAGGAATAATATGCTTATAAAGAGTTTGTAAGTAGGAATAATAATAACTAATCAGAGCTGACACTTTTACAGCATTGACTGAGAACGAGGCACTGTTCTAAGGCTTCAGTATATTAACTCTCACAACAACTCTGTGAGGTACTCGCTGTGATGATACCTAGTTTATGACGTGAGGTTAAGTTATGTGCCCAGGGTTACACAGCTAGTAACTGTGGATTTGAAACTCGTTTACTTTTAACCACTACAAATTCTTTCATTATGCTTAGTGAAAAAAAGTAGAATACAAAACTGAATACAGATTATCTAACCTCATGTTCTCACTTAGGCTTTTTTTATTTGCTATTGATAGAAAACCCAACTCAAACTGGATTAAAAAAAAAGAAAAATTCAGTGGTCCAGTACCAGAGATATCTGGGGGTGCAGCTGCCTGCACTCCTTTATTCAGGTGTTCAGGTGATGCTATCCGGGTCAGGACGTTCTCCAACTTTTGGCTTTCTCTTTCTTCATGTTAACTTCATTTTGAGGTTCCTCAGTGGCATGGTGGCTGTCAGCAAATCCTAGGATCATCCATTTGAAAAAAAAAAAAGAGCTTATTTAATGGTTTGAACAAAAAAATGGGGCCCGATTCTCACCAGTTCAAACTGAAGGCCGGGAGAATGCAATGCTCTGCTGGGCCAAGCCTGAGCATGAGCCACCTCTGGGACCAAGGGTAGAAGAAACTCCATTGAAAGCACATAGACTGAGAGTAGAGGAGATGATGTTGCCAGAAGTAAAACTGAAGAACGAGCTAGAAAAAAATAAAAAAGGGAAACGGATGTTGTTAGTATGCAAGGGTCCACAACAGCCATTTTCTTACCAAGGCATTTAACACTGTTCACTTACAAATTTCTTGTTTTCTGTTCTTTCACCTCCATGACACTACACTTCACACCTTTTGGTGCCTCTATTCAGTCCTCCTTAGTCTCCTATTTTTCTCTTCCTTGTATGCTTAGATATAAGTATCTTTGAGATATCTTTATTTGTTCCTTAACTTATCCATCTCATTTCATTTCTTTTATTATGAATTCTGTATGGATTGCACCAAAATCTAATTAAAGTCCCATCTTCTCTCCTGACCTATAATCCCGAATTTCCAATTTCTTTCTTTCTTTTTTTTTTTAAAGATGACCGGTAAGGGGATCTTAACCCTTGGGACTTGGTGTTGTCAGCACCACGCTCACCCAGTGAGCTAACTGGCAATTCTTATGTGGGATCGGAACCCGGGGCCTTGGTGTTATCAGCACCGCTCTCTGCCGAGTAAGCCATGGGTTGGCCCCCGAATTTCCAATTTCTTACCAGTGCATCTTCTCTGGACATTTGTTGCAGACTGGCTTCCTTGGGAAGTGACCTTTGAGATGGAGATTAGCATGCCAGACATTTAATGGAGTGTTAAAGGGAGGGGGAGGAAGAAGAATTGGGCAAAAGGAGAAGCTGAGTTATGATACATGTCCAACGAAGGCCTTAGCTGACTCCATGGAAAGCTCTGGAATAAGACTGGCCCTTCAAAGTTGTCCCAACTTGGGCAAGGGAGCTTGGCCTTTATTCCTTCAACTGCTGTTGGTTATACCTATTAGATGTGGCTTGCCCTTGGAAGGAAGAGTAGCTTTGGAGAAGGCAGTTTTCTTTAGTGGAGGCAATCCTCAGAGTGTTGACAATTAAGGGCCATTTTCTGGCAGCAGTCCCAGAAGCTCGAGGAATAAGGCTTTCGTTCCGTAAGAGTGATCCGGGCAGCGCGTCATAGCAGCTTCCTTCTGTTCTCTCTGTTGTTTATGTCCCCTCACTCCGTTCTCACAGTCGTTTTGTTGATGTTTTTACTTAGATACTGCGAGGCTATGTTATTAGGTGCACACAAGTTTAGAATTGCTAACTCGGTCTGATAAATCCAACATTTTGTTACTATGTAGTGAGCCTCTACCTCTAGTAATAACTTGCTATAAAGTCTGTTTTGTTTGATATTTCCATAGCCACACTGGCTTTCTTTCGATTTGTACTTTGGTGTATATTTTTATAAAATGTTCTTTTTACTCTTCGGGTGTCCTTAACTTTTAGGTATGTCTTGTAAAAAGGACAGAGCTAGATTTTTAAAAAATCTGTTTTCTATTGACGAGTATAGTTCCTTTATTATTGTAAATTCTAATATATTTATTGATACATTGAATTCATCTCTACCATGTTATTTGGTACTTTCTATTTGCCTTGATTTTAGGGGTTTCTTTTTTCTTCTTTCTTGTTTTTTCTGGTACTCATTGCAGTTTTTTCTCATCTCATTTCCCCAATTTAGAAGTTATATACCCTCTATTTCTTTTTTTTTTTCGGGGTTATCTAGACATTGTGAAGTGCCTAACGTAGCAAAGTCTAAAGCTAACAGCTTTACTCTCCTGAACAATACAAGGAACACTTAAGAACATGTTAACTCATATGACCACCTTCCAATTTTCACATTCTTGTCTAGAATTTAAACTTCTTTCATAAGCACCACTAATTGGACATTATTATAATTGTTTACATAGTAAATATTTATTCAGATTTAACCACATGTCTTTTTTGTCCACTATTCCTTCTTGCCTCTCAGATATTATTTTAGGGTTAGTTTTCTAGCTTTCTACAATATATTTCTTTCGAAAGGTTTAGAGACAATATTTTGGTTGAAAACTATCAGCTTGTCTTTTTTAAACCTCATCCTTGAAAAATAGTTTCATGTGTATACAACTCTAAGTAGACAATTTTTCCTCAGAACTTTGAAAGTATTATCGCACTGTCTTCTAATACTATACTTATTTACAAAAAAAAAAAAATTAGTTGCCAGTCTAACTGTCCTTTCTGGTAGCTATTACATCTTTTCTGTCTTTAATGCCTCTTTCCTTGTTAGTTCACTGCAGTTTACAATTTGTGATGAGTCTATGGAAGTTATTTTTATTTCTGAGAATTGTTGTCTTCCACCAGCTTTGGAAAATTATTAGCCATTATTTCTATTGCCTCTACTTCCTCTTCCCCATTCTTTTCTCTCCTTCTATAGCTTTGATTAGATGAGTTTTAGACCTTACTCTGCCTTTTCTGTCTAAGTCTTCTGTATTTTCTATTTCTTTCTCTCTCTGTGCTGGATTTTGTGTAATTTCTTCAAATTTATATTTCAATTTGCTGTTGCTCTCTTCACCTATATCTGCTACTTAACATTAATTGCCTTTATAATATCAACTATTATATTTGTCATTTTTAGGTGTTGCATTTAGTCCTATTTCAAATATGCTTGATCATTTTTGATAATCTCTTTTTTCTTCTCTGACATTTCTTCTTTATATTTTTAATCCTAGTAAACATAATATTTTTAATTTGATTTCTTTTTTTTTTTTTTCCTTTTTTGTCTTTTTTACTGACCGGTAACAGGATCACAACCCTCGGTGTCGCGTCCGCACCGCGCTCAGCCAGTGAGTGGGAACCGGTCTCCACATGGGATCCGAACCCTCGGTGGGAGCACCACCACGCTCCCAAGTGGCACACTCTCCAGTGCACCACCGGGCCGGCCCTTTAATTTGATTTCTAATGATTCCAATATCTGCAGTCTTTATGGGTTTACTTTTGCAGCTTGTTTCTTCTGCTTAGTTTTACTTTTAGTAACTTGTTTCCTCATGTGTTTTGTGCTTTTTGATTAAAAGCTTATGTTCTTTAAAACTTTATCTGTGAGAATTAAAGGATTGGTATTTGTTTATGCTAGACACCTAGAAGTATTACTAGCCAGATCACTTGAATAAACTGAATTTTTGGCTAGTTTTCTCTGAGTCACCATATAGATAATGTGGGTTCTGACCTGCATAAGGATGGGCTTATGGTAAGAAATTCTCAGGGGAAACTTTTTCTTTCCACCACAGCCAAGATATGAACAAGGAAATAATCCCTCCATCTCCTTCAGGATAGACATTTTCCTGATTCATCTGCTGAAAGTGTCACCTTTTAGGGTCTCAACTTTATGCAGAGTTTCTTTCATATGACATTCTACTCTATGCAGGTCATAGGCTTTGCCTCCCAAGTCCCACATATTCAACCCATTAAAACTCAAGGCCAGGCATCAGCAGTCTTTCTGTAAAGGGCCAGATGGCAAACATTTTAGGCTTTTTGGGCCAAATGGTCTTGGTTGCAACTACTCATCCATGTCATGATAGCATGAAAGCAGCCATAGACAATACGTAAATGAATAGGTGTAGTTGTGTTCCAATAAAATTTTATTTATATATATGGCTGCAAGCCGGATGTGGCCCATGAGCCATAGCTGGCTGACTCCTGCTCTAGGCCATCAGGAGTTTGCAGACGCCCTCAGGGCAGATGCCAACTTCATTTTCTTGCTCTTTTGGAGTCATGCTTTCTTTCTACATCAAGTCTCTGAGGACTTTACTATTTTGCCAATCCAGTCAAGCATTTATAAAGATGTTCTAAAGTATTTTGCTTGCAGGTGGTTTTCTGTACCAGGAGGGATTCTCTGGATGTCTGGTCTACTTCATTGCCAGCAATAGAAGTCAGATTTACCTGACTAATATTGATTTTGTCAGGCTTTCAAATTGCCCAGAGGCCTTTAATATCCACACCCACCTAATGTGTTAAGTCCAGACTTCTCAGATGGGCATCTAAGCCCTTCTGTTCTGACTTCAGCCTGTCTTCCCAATTCCTAGCTCCTCCTACTCCTTTACATTTACTGTGTTTTCAGCCAAACTCAATTACTTACGTTTTCCTGAATAATCCTTTTGTTTTCCACCTCGCTCCCATTTTCATGCTGTTTACTGTACTATCCTTCCATGCTTCATTCCTAGGGTTTTCATGGCAACAGCAGCCAGTTATGACTCTATTTTCCTATCTCTTCTCAGATACCATCTCCTTTATTTTCATCTCAATTGGATGTACTTTCTCCTCCAGTGTTCTTCCTTATGTTATAGTTATTTGTAAATTGTTTTGATCATTCCTGCTGAGCCCACTGAGGACAGGGATCATGCCTCATCCAACTTCGTAGACCTCCCTCCTTCCCTTTCAGAGCACCTAGCATAATATTTTGAATGTAGCTGGTATTTAAGTGCTCGCAAAATGAATAAATACATAGCCCCCCCTTTTTTTTAAGTTGGGGGAGCTCAGTATTTTATTGTAAAGCCCATGTCATTTTTCAAAGGTGGGTCTTGAGCTTTTCCTTAGGCTTACCAACCTTTTAATACAGCCATGGCATTCCTTTAGATATAAAATCACAGCTCAGAAGAGAACAGAAGTGTGGTTATTAGAAGTGGGAAAGGGGGAGGCGGAGAGGGGTTAGTGAGAAATTGGTTAAGGGTCACAAAGAATGATCACATTTGTAAAGATGAATATATTAATTATTCTGGTTTGATCATCATGTATTGTACACAGGTACTGATATTCAACTCTATACCCCACAAAGATGTATAATCAATTATGTTTCAATAAAAAAATTATGAAATAAATGAATAAAGTCACAGCTGTGCTTGTGTTTTTCAACTTACATAGAATTTCTTTTCATGGTGTAAGAAGGTTAATGCCAGCCAAGTAACACCACCCAAAGATAACTACCATTAAGAGTGCACATATTGTTAATTTTTCTCAGTCAATAAAAACTCTTCCACAATATGATTTTTTTCATGGACTTTTAGTAATCCATCAATATGGATATAGCATGATTCACAAACAATCTCAATGATTAGATTTTAACGTATTTTTATAAATAATGTCGCAATTAAGTGACTTGTATATAACTTTCTACTTCTCTGCTTGTTTTCCTAGGATAAATTCTACTAAGTAAAAGGGACCAGAACAAAGGGACTGAACGTCTTTAAAAGCTTTTTCTATTACCAAATTGCAACCAGTTTATTGGACCATCTGGAACACCCAGCAGCAGTACAATAACCATTTAATGATACACTCTCTGATTTTGGATTTTTTGGTTAGTTCCAGATTTTGTTCTTAGTTTGTTGCTTTATTTTTGAATTAATTAGGCAAAATTTTATCACAGCTTCAAAAAATTTTACATTTCTCATATTGATACTAACATTGAGTATATGTGAGGGTACTTCAGAAAGTTTATGGAAAAATAGAGTTAAAAGATAATACAAATCTTTTCATGAACTTTTTGAAGACCCCTTGTATATATGAGTATATAGAATGCACATACATACACATGTTGATTGGACCTTATATACTTCTTTTGTGATTTGTTCATTTATCTTTCCTATTGTGGCATTTGTCTTTTTCTTATGATTTATATATTAAGGAATGAATTCATTGTCTATCACATATGTTACAAATATTTTTCCCCTTTTAGTACACATCTCTCCATTTTATGGCAATTTTTAATTTTTTACATAATTTTAGACTTACAGAAAAGTTGCAATGTCAGTACAAAGAATTCTCAGATAACCCTTACCCAGAGTCCTCAAATGTTAATATTTTATTGAATTTGTTTCGATCTTTTTCTTTTCTCTTACTCTCTCTCGGTATATAATTTTTATTTGAACCATTTACAAATAAGTTGTACACATGAAGCTACAGCATTTTAAAAAATGGATGTATAGATTTTTAAAATAGACTTTTTTAGAGCCGTTTTAGATTTACAGAAAAATTAAGATAGTACTGAGTCCTCATATACACCACACCAAATTTCCCCCATTATTAATGCTTACATTAGTATGGTACATTTGTTACAATTAACAAACCAATATTGATACCTTATTCTTAACTAAAGTCCATGTTCAGATTTCCTTATTTTTCATGTAATTTTTTTTTTTTTTTCTGTTCCAGGATCCCATCTGGGACACCACATAACATTTAGTTGTCATGTCTCCCCAGGCTCTGCTTGGCTGTGACAGTTTCTCAGGCTTTTCTTGTTTTTTTATGACCTTGACAGTTTTGTGGAGTACTGGCCAGGTATACTGTTCAGTGTCCTGCTGTGGTATGAATGTTTCTGTTCCCCCAAATTCATGTGTTGAAACCTCATCCCCAGTGTGACAGTGTTAGGAGGTTGGCATTGGGGAGGTGATTATTTCTTGAGGGTGGAGCCCTCGTGAACGGGATTAGTGCCCTCAGAAAAGGCTGAAGAGACCAGAGTTATCTCCTTCCTTCTTCCATATGAGGACACAGCATGAAGGCACTGCCTGTGAATCAGGAAACAGGCCCTCGCCAGACACCAAATCTGCTGGCACCTTGATTTTTGGACTTACCAGTGTTCAGTACTGTGAGAAATAAAATCTGTTATAATTCTGTTTTGTTTATAAGCTGCCCAGTTTACAGTATTTTGTTACAGCAGCCTGAATGGACTGAGACTGTCCCTCTATTGGAATTTATCTGATGTTTTTCTCATGATTTGACTGGAGTTTTGGGGAGGACGACCATAAAGCGCCATTTGTATCACATCCTGTCAAGGGTACATGCTCGTAACATGATTTATCACTGCTGACGTTGACCTTGATCATCTTGCTGAGAAATACATAGCCTAAAGAAACATAATGAATGGCGTTCAGGACAGATATGCTGAACAAAATTTGGAGGTTCAAATTATCTTTGAATGATCATGAAAACTGTACAACAGCCAGAAAACTGTTACAGTCATTGGAACTCATGAACCTGAATAAATATGTTGATATGAATTCCCTAAATGTAAGGTTAATTCTATATAGAATATTTTTGGTGATGCTGTGAACGAGGAATTAATGTTAGAATGGAAAGTCTTAAAATATATTCTTTAAAACATTTAGCATATTATTTGAACTGCAAACATTTTTACTTGTATCCATATGGAGGTGAGAACATCTGTCCATGTCCATATGCCAGATGCAGCCTTCGATTTCCTAAAATTGCTTTGTGTTTCATATCTAGAAATGATTTAGTTGATCTGATGACACTGATTCTTTTTTCCACTCACTGAATAAGCCTCTCGAATATTTGTTCATCATTGAACATCAGTTAAATTTCCCACATCCTACATTTGATCTTTTCCAGGAGCCAATAAGAGAGTTAAGTAAAATGAATCCGAATGATTTATTTGTACAGAAAGAATGAATTTCCTCTTAGTCGTACATCCGACACCCACATGATACCTCATCTATGATGCTGGGAAGGAACATTTTTAGGAGAAATTTGATGCCCAATTAGTGTGTTTTAATTTAGGCAGTGGATTTTCCATCTGGCTTTAATGTGTATTCTGGAGGGTGGACTAGAACGGAGTTAAACAGTTTGATAGGTTCTGAGATGGGGTCCGTGGGTACAAAGAACACTTCACAGAAGCAGGGTTTTATAGATCCTCAGAGTTTTTCCTTCTCTTTTTGTTATTTGCAGGATAAATGGGGACAGAGACAGCACATGCTACTTATTTTGTGATTAAACACCTTAATATAAACAGTCTAACACAAGGAAAAACTTCACAGAAATGGATGGTAGAGCACATGGTCTCATCTAGAGAAACTGGAAATTTCAGGATGTATAGATATCTGGAAGACAGTTAAATGTTTCCTTGTTCTAGAACATAAGGCACAGATAAGTGTATTTTTGCATAAATAATAAGTATGCTTTAAAAAAGTTCTATTCTTTCTGCAGATAGAAAGACAGACACACACACAAGTGCACACACAAACACAGAGATCTTTTCAACTTTTAAAACTTCCCTGTGTTGGGTGCATTCACATACTAATATCGAAATTAATAACTAAACTCAACACAGAAAAATCTAAGAGAAACTAAGCCTATTATAAAAGTGAAGTTTATGGGCCGAGCCCGTGGTGCACCGGGGAGAGTGCGGTGCTGGGAGCGCAGCAGCGCTCCCGCCGCAGGTTCGGATCCGGATCCGATATAGGGATGACCAGTGCGCTCACAGTGCTCACTGGCTGAGTGCGGTGCGGCCAGTCTCAAAAAAAAAAGGACAAAAAAAAAATTTTTTTAATAAATAAATAAAAGTGAAGTTTATGCTGTGAAGGTTTTGATTGTCATAGAAAATAGAGGTGAGTCCCCTGTGTGGGAAGGCATCAACCAATTCATTCAGGGCTCCTATAGAACAAAAAGGGAGAATTTAGTTCCTGTTTCATCTGGGACATCGATTTTCTTCTCTCCTTTGACATCGATACTCCTGGTTCTTTGGCTTTCAAACTGAGACTGAATTGTACCACTGGCCTTCCTCGTTCTCCATCTGATACTCGGACTTCTCAGCCTCCATAATGACGTAAGCCAATTCCTATAATAAATATATCTATATCAATATCTACATCTATAAATGTGCATCTACATATCTATGTTTATGTCTCTATCCTCTATGTTATCTATATCTTCATATATGTCCTACTGGGTCTATTTCTCTGGAGAACCCTGACAATACTCTGCCCACAGGGGTGACCTGGATCTGTGCTACCAGAGTTCATGACACTCATGTGAGGGCTGATGGAGCTTGATGGGGGCTCTATTCCTGGTGAAAGCTGGAGACTTTATCTGATTACACTGCAAGAACCATGCTAATTTTTACAACTGGCTATCTCTCATGAAGAAGTCTATTATAATGTGTTACTTTGCACTATATTTGTAGATCATGCTATTATTCAATTTTACTAGTAATTTGACAATAATTTATTATGCAACTTTATTTACTGTTAATGACATTTTCCCATTTTATTTGAGCCAATTTATGTGAAATCCTTTTTTTCTAGTTCAGCAATCAAATTTCATATGTGACTTTTGAACAGCTAAGCTCTAAGTAGATTGATGTAAAACAGTTCATGTAGATGATGGAATATGTATATTGTTTCTTTTGTAAAATATATCCATAGATGTGCGAAATAATGAAATATAATAAATTTTTTCAATTTATTTACAACTTAAAAAAAAAAAAAATAGGGCCGGCCCGGTGGCGCACTGGAGAGTGTGCCGCTTGGGAGTGTGGCGGTGCTCCCGCCAAGGGTTCGGATCCCATGTGGAGACCGGTTCCCGCTCACTGGCTGAGCATGGTGCGGGCGCGACACCGAGGGTTGCGATCCCGTTGCCGGTCCCCAGTACGGGCGCGACACCGAGGGTTGCGATCCCGTTACCAGTCAGTAAAAAAGACAAAAAAAGGAAAAAAAAAAAAAAATAGAGA
>NW_007739485.1:13085-15171 GCF_000696425.1 Galeopterus variegatus | reverse complement strand
CGAGGGTTGCGATCCCGTTACCAGTCAGTAAAAAAGACAAAAAAAGGAAAAAAAAAAAAAATAGAGGTGAGTCCACATGTAAGGGATCCTAGACAAAAAATTCTGTTTTCTGTTTTGTAGAATGCACCTTTTTAGTCCGCTTCGAGGAGGAGCATATTATGTCTTCATATCATATTTTCTGGCCTTCAGTTGTTCTGTTTTTATATCCTCGAGTATGACCTTAGATAGGTGACACTGGTCATATTCTTTACTTTTCTAAGAATTAGACCCCCTTCCAGGGCTCCTCATCTCTAGTAGTTTTGTCGCACTGTTGAGTAATGTCCATACTTGGTCACGTCTTAACGTTTTTCCCATTCTGTACTTAGTGAGCAATGTAGCGATTATTATTCAGATGTTCTGTTTTTCATGAGGATGTCATACAATCTCAAGTGATTGTGGATTGTTAAATTTGCATGGGAAGTTCCGAATGTGTTTCTTTTGACAGTTTGTGATTTCAGATAATTATGTATTCATTATTGTTAATGAAAGAAAGGTGATGGTATACACCTTCGCTAACACACAATTCTGATTGTTTTTATTCATGACTACTCAAATATAACTGAACAAGCCCCAGGCACAGACGTTTACGACTAAAACACTCAATCCTTCCAGGAACAGAAGCAGAAATTTCTCCATATGTCTGCAGACACTGAACCTCAGGATGTCTGCAAACATTTTACTGTGCTTCACTGTACCCGCGAGTGTGTTTCCCAGCCATGGAAAATGCCCATGAGAAAAAGTTGTGCAATTGCTGTTAGTCACTTTATATTTCCTGTATTCCCCATTCAATTTCCCTGGTAGCTGGCAATGACATCCAGGATTTAAGTTGCTGAGGGGTATTCGGGAAAACCCACATAAACGTCTAAGATGAGGTTTGGCAAGTGATGAATCTTGGTGACATAACAATGTTATAACTAGAGATTTCATCAAACAGAGGAGGCAGGAAATCCCTAACACTGCCAAACACCCACTTATACTCACTTGAGCCCGAGGACCATTGTTTGTGAAAAATGGATTCTACACAGTTTTTAATTTGATGAGGCTGCTGGAATAAAAATTTGAATCTGGATTTTAGATGCATTGAGATTTCTCTAAAAATGGGCATTTTAAGGCACTTTGCAGAAAAAAAGAATAGAGAAAAGAAGAGAAAACTTAGTAAGTTCCTGTAAGGGTAGCAACAGCTGCTTATTGGAAAGCTCTGCCCTGCTCCATCAGGATAGGGCCTGAGCTCCGGAAAGGATGCGCTCACCCTGACCAATCCACCAAGTCAACCGTGGCAATCAGGGAGGACGGATTTCCCAGTCAAACTTTTCTCACACCCAAGAACCCCACAGACATGATTTTTAATTTAAGACAGCATCATGTAAATTGAGGCATGAAATTTATCTTTATGACTGTGAAAACGGTCTCACATGTTGTGAATTCTATCCCATCCTAGATATAGTTTACTAATTTGTAAGTTTTACAAGGAATACTACGATTAAAGAAAAAAATACTTTGTATGTTTTAATTACTCCAGGGTAGCTTTTCCTTTTGCTCATGTTTTGTTTTTATTGTGGTTTTGATCTAAGAATATGACCAAATTCTGTTCTAGAATTTGGCAACTTTTTATGAGACAGGTACACTGAATTCTGTTGTCCTACTATTTACTTTTCTCCATTTATATCTGCTAATTCTATCGTACTTATTGTATCATCCTGGGCTACTTTGTCAAATTCTTTGGCATTTAATTCTATCACTTTGGTAAGCACTGAGGTCACTAGTTGACACCATATATGTCTATCTGCTGCATTTCCATCATCTAAGATTTTATTATATTAACTGAATGATGAGTTGAGCATTGTCTCTTTATTGTTTGATGTTCTATCATTACAGGGTGATTTTATCTGCCAATGCCCCTTGCTGTGGCATTGATTTAATCTGACACCATGGTGATCAGATTTGCTCTTCTCAAACTTGCACATCTTAGAACGTAGACCATCTCCTTACTTCAAAGGCTGACATCTGTTCATATTTATGTAATTCCTGTAGGCAGCACATTATCGGA
>NW_007739485.1:0-12550 GCF_000696425.1 Galeopterus variegatus | reverse complement strand
TGGCATTGATTTAATCTGACACCATGGTGATCAGATTTGCTCTTCTCAAACTTGCACATCTTAGAACGTAGACCATCTCTTTACTTCAAAGGCTGACATCTGTTCATATTTATGTAATTCCTGTAGGCAGCACATTATCGGATCTTGCTGTATAGTGAAGTCCAGTCTATTTGCTCATAGTGTTATATCTTCAAGTTTACAACTTCAGCCTCAAACACTTCTCTGAGCTCCAGACCTTGGATGTCTAATAGGTATCTGTATCCATTTCCTAGAGCTAATGTAACAATGTTCCCCCAACTAGGTGGCTTAAAACAACTTAAATGTATTCTTTCACAGCTCTGGAGGCCAGAAGTCCAAAATCAAGGTGTCAGCAGGGCCGTGGGTCCTCTGAGACTCTGCATATAATCCTTCCTGGCCTCTTCCAGCTTCTCATGGTGGCTGTCAATCCTTGGAATTCCTTGACTTGCAGCTGCATCACTCCAACATCCGCCTGCATCTTCATGTGGTCTTTTTATAAGAATACCCGTTGTAGGGGATTAAGGGCCCACAGTCCTTCAGTATGACCTCATCTTAACCAATTATGTCTGCAAGGCCCTATTTCCAAATAAGGTCACATTTTGAGGTACTGGGGGTTAGGACTTCAACTTATCTTTCCAGGGTACACAATTCAACCCATAACAGCACACAAACTTAACCTGAAAAGCAGAACTTTTAATTCCTCCTCTGTAAACCTCCTTCTTCCTGAGTGTTTCCCATTTCAGCACATGGCAGCACCATTCCCACCACTGCTCAGGCCAAACACTACACAGAAGTCAACTCTGCCTTCTCTTTTCTGCTCCCACCCGATATCCAATCCATCAGCGAGTCCTGTCGCCCCCCTCCACAGTGTCTTACCAATCTCACCGCTCTTCTCCGGCTCCGTTGCTCTGACCCTAGTTAAAGCCACTACCTTCTCTTGCCTGGAACAGTCACTCCTGTGTGGTTTCCTTGCTTCTACCCTGGCCAGGAGTTTGCTTGCGATTGTCCTTAGAGCAGTCAGAGAGATCCTTCAAGAGCACGTCCTTCCCGTGCTGGAATCTTCCACGGGACCCTGTAACTGCCGGAACCCAAGTTCAACTGCTCCCTGTGGCCTCAGCTCATCAAGTGCTCTGACCCCTCGCCTTGCTGCGGCTCTTCCGTCAATTTTTCTGCAGCTCCTGCTGACTTCCTGTGTGTGTGGTTTTATAAAAAATTTGTTTTAGACAGTTTTATTGAAGTATAATTTACATACCATAAAATGCACCTGTTGTAAATGCACAACTCAGTGATTTTTAGTAAGTTTGCAGAGTTGTGCAAATATCACCACACCCAGTTACAGAACATTTCCATCACCCCAAAAGGTCCCCTGTACCCATATGCATACATCACGAAGCTTTTAACAGCTTTGTTGAGATATCTTCTTGGGTTTTTTTTAATCTTCTTGTGGTTTTATTTTTATTTTTATTTTTAAAATTTTTATTAGCATATTCATTGTTACAAATCATACTTATTCTTTGTCCCTTACCCAATCTCTCCCTTTCCCTCTCCCCTTCCCCCTCCATTCCTGTGGTTTTTTAAAAGATAGTTTCTGCCTTGGGACCTTTGCATTGGCTATGTCTCTCTGCCGCCATCTTCTTTCCCCCAATTTTTCATGGCTTACCTAGGTCATTCAGTTCTCTGCTCAAAACCTGCTTCAAAGAGGCCTCTTCTGATCACCCTATCTAAAATCCCATCCACTGACACGTATCCTTATCTCACATTTTTGTTGTTGTTGTTGGCTGGCCGGTACAGGAATCTGAACCCTTGACCTTGGTGTTACAAGGCTGTGCTCTCACCAACAAAGCTAACCCGCCAGCTCCTTATCTGACACGTAAGTTTGTTTGTTCATTGTCCATTTCTCCAACCAGCACGTATGGCTCGTGAGAGCAGGAACTTGGTCCATCTCGCATCTGACCACCCCACCCCCAGGGCCTGGAACGGTGTCTGGTATACAGCTGGCGCCCAATAAATGTGTGTTGCATTAACGCAAGAATGAATATAATTGTGGCATCAGCCATTTCCCTATCACCTTATTGCCAGTCCTTGTTTTCTTTTAATTCACGATTTTCTTTAGGTGTTATTTTTACTTTTATAACAGCTTTTCAGTATTTCTACTTTTATTTCAGTTACATAAACCTTGACCTTCCTTCCAAGGAGGATAAATTAGGCTAGCTCTAATCCTGTTATTCCTCCCAGTGTTGTTTCGTAGTCTAATACTCTTTTTGAAATTCCATGCATGTTTTACAACCTGTATAGTTTTATAGTAATCTGTTTACTGATTATAACTTCACACTACTGGCTTTGACTTTTGAGTTGATCTGCTTATCTCTTCGCAACTTCACATGCTTTAAGCTATTTTATCCCGATGGTGATCATAGCTGTTGGTAGTCTTCATTAATTCCACCTTTCCAGTTCTAAAAAGATTCTCCATTGGCCTTTAAAGGGAAGTGTCAGCCTGGTACACTGTACCTGTGGGACTTGTAACCTTTTTCTTAGTTCTGAGGTCCAAGTCATTTTTATTTCATTTGTACTATTGTTTTTTTTAAGTTTTGGTTTGAAAACTTAAGAAATGGATAAATGGATGTATGGATATTTGGAGTCTTGGTTTTTATTTTGTTCTGTTTTTGTTTTTAAGAGTGCTTCTAAGAAAAGTTCTATGCAGCCTAACAATGATATTAGGATTTTATTTTACTTAGAAAATTCAATTTTTTTCTTTCAGAAAATTTAATTTTTCTGTTTTAGTTTCTACATTGCTGATCTTTCCAAAATGACCCTGGTACATTTGTTTTGCACAAATAGATTTTTAAAATTCATTCTCTAAAACTTTTAATATCTCTTGCCTTACTGTAATCTATTTGTTTAATTTGGCAGGAGACTGGATTTGCTATATATTCAGCATACCTAACCCTTTGCTCTTTGTATCCATTTTACTATTTTTAGCTTCTGTTGGGGTACAATTAAAAAAGTTATTTACAGGTTTAGCAGGGTATTTTTTTGTATATCGAAAGGCATCACTTTTGAAGTTATATATTATCTTTCATATCTAAAACTAATTCGATGTAACTCATTCTTGATGGCTCATGAACCTAAGAAAGACATGGCAATTGTTACTGCTATAAGTATCTTCCGATTCTTTCTGGCTAGCTCTTACTCTTGGAATGCATTTATTCAATCATTTATTCATTCCACAAATATTTATTAAAAATATACTCTGTTCCAGGTACTTTTCTAGGTGCTGGAGATACGTCAGTGAACAAACGAAGTTCCTGCTCTCGGGGCATTTACACTCTGGAGACAGATAATACATCTATTTACAATAAGTGGGTAAGTGATTAAAGAAAAAAAGCACAGTAGCATCAGGGGACAGGTGGTACTAAGGGGGTTTTAATAAGGTGATACTGAGCAGAGATCCAAAACAGAGTGAACAAGACGCAGGGGAAGAGTACTGACGTGCAAAGGGCCCGAGGCAAGAGTGTGCTTAGCTTGTCCAAGTAACATGAGGATGGCTAGTGAGTGAGGGCGAGTGTTAGGAGATGCAGTCACAGAGGGGACACATCAAGCCACAGTCTCCTTGCTCACGATGTGTTGGCCACTCGGCCTTGCCACAGTTCCTAGAACACACCTTTCTTTGCTGCCTCATGCCTGTGGCTCTGTCTGCTCTCTATACCTCCCGTGTTCTTTCTCTGGCTGTTCTAATGATTGTCTTCTCATTCTTGGGTGGTGGCTTAAATGTTACCTGTCCCTCATTATTCTATGTCACGGCACCTCATAGCACTTATCACAAGCAGTAAATTTGTTTACTTCTTTACTGACTTGCCCCACCACCTCAACCAGCACAAAAGTGCCACGTGGGTCAAGACCATGTTTGTTTGATTACCATGTACTCCTAACACGTAACGCAGTGCCTAAGACATAGCATGCTCCAACAAGTATTTGCTAAGTGAGTAAACAAAGATAACCTTCTGCCGGTCAAGGAGTTTCCCCGAGTAGTTTAATTCAGTTTATAAAAACATGTCCCTCTTCTATTGGGAGGAAAGAGAAGAAAAGAAAAAGGCAGCCATAACCAAATATGTCCCTAGGTCTCATCTTAATCTCCACCTCCCATGTTTATTACCAAATAATATAGTTAGTATTTCTGGGATTCCCCTATTTGACATTTCTCTATTCCCATGACCTTCAAATAGATCCCTCATGAATACTAAGGCTCTGTTATTTATGTTACTACATGTATCAAGTTTTTACCTGACATATTTTTCCGGCGTTTCTTGATTTTCTTTTCACATCATCTTTGTTGCGTTAACCCTATAAGGCATATAAATGTTTCTAGTCTGAGTCTAAACAAGGAAAAAGGGAAATTGTCTACAGCTAACAAGTACATCAATAGGCTTTAAGTGGTTTATTCACCAATTCTGCAAATATTTATTAGATGCTTACTTTGTGCAAGGCATTGGGCCACACCCCGGGGGTCCTGGGGACAGCTGAGTTGGACAGACACAGTCCCTGCCTTCCCAAACCTCAGGTTCTTTTGTAAGACAGATATTAAAAGTTATTTACATAAGAAATAATTAAATTACATCTTTCATGTAAGTGACACACACAGAAGTCTAGGACACTAGAAAGTACACCACAGTTGGATCCGAGCTACTCTTACGGGTCAACGAAAACTTCTTGGCTAGATGTCTACCCAGTAATCATTCTCCCTTTTGTCGTTACTAACAGAGCCCTGATTTTGTTTGGATTGGCTTATAAACTCCATTTTTGTACCTCCCTTGCAGCTAGCTAGGGATGCCCACCTGACACTGCCCTAACCCACGACACTGTGGAAGTGGTTGGAGGGCCCGGACACAGGCACCGCCTCTTTACCCGCATCTCCTTGTCCTTCCTGCCTGATAAGACATGTAGTGACCACAAGGATTGAAGTCACATGCTAAAGGTGGTACAGCCAAAGACAAACAGAGCCTGAGGCATCGATACTATCTAGGACCTGCTGCTCCAGCCCCGGGTTTTCTAGCCCCTGACTTCTTGTCAGGTGATAACAATGACCCCTACTTGCTTAGGCCACAGTACATGGGTTTCTACTCCATGCAGTTGAATGCGATTCCTAATTAATACAGCTTACTTGAGGAGGTGACATGCAAGCTGGACTTGGAAGGATGTGAGTAGCGACTAACTAGGAAAAGAGGGCCAAAGAAGGAGTACTCCCTACATGCTCTGCTCAGACTTAGGGCTTCCGAATATCAGGGGTTCATCACCTGAGTTCTAGAGTATTGGATTAGGACTTCTTAAAGCCCTCTAAAATTGGTCTTGGGTATGAACCTGCAAGGAGAAAAGCCTAATAAAAATATTAGTAGTAGTAGTAGTAGTAGTAGTAGTAATAGCTAACACCTCCAGACACTGCACTAAGGCATTTACACGTCACCTCATTCAGTCCTCACCACCACCTTTTGGAGAAGGTGATATTATTGTTCCCAATTACAGAGCAAAGAGAAATCAGCAACCTGCCTAGGATTGCACAGCCAGAACATGGGGAAGCCAGGACTTGAACCCAGACAGTGTGGCCTGAGAGCCTGAGCTCATTAGTTCATGACAAGTAGAGCTTGACCAAAACCTTGGAATCATTCCTGTATCCTTTCCTTTCAGAACGAAGAGGATTCCTGAGATGTATGCACAAGCCTGAACTGTTGACTGTTCTTACATAGGAGTGCACTTCTGGATTCTACTCCTTAATTGCTGATAAGCCAATCAGGCAGTGGATTTAGAATACTTTCACGTAGGTCCTCTTCCTTTTATTGTTTTTGAGATCCCTACTGAATTAAATTCTCCCTCACATTATGAGATACAGAAGTTCTTGCTATATACCTTTTTTTTTTTTTCCTTTTCGTCTTTTTTCGTGACCGGTAACGGGATCGCAACCCTCAGTGTCACGCCCGCACCCTGCTCAACCAGCGAGCAGACCCGTCTCTACATGGGATCCGAACCCTCGGTGGGAGCGCCACCGCGCTCCCAAGCGCCGCACTCTACCGAGTGCGCCACCGGGCCGGCCCTGCTATATACCTTTTTATACCCTGCCCCAAATTCTACCGATTTCTATCAAGCTGCGATAAAAATAATGATCTCGAGTACATGCAGGGTGTATTCCAGCCTTTAGACCCTTGCTTTGCTTTTTCTCCCCTGCTCTTTCAGGGATGCCCATCTAACAACCAAATCCTGCCCTTGAGGTCCAGGTCAGGACAAACTCAGAGAGTAGCCCATGGACTACTAGTTCAAGATCAGTTCAAAGCCTGTTTGCTACATGTCTATGACAAGGTAAGTACAGAAATTGAGAGTAAGCAGTTAAAGAGACTTTTTCACAATTTAGCATCACCCCAACATCCAAGCACGTGATCAATGAATTAGTCTTGTTGACAGGGTAAGACTCCTCTGGGTGCTATTGCCTCACGTGGTAAGTTGCATGCAGCATGAGCTGTGATATAGTCATGAGCAGCAGAACCACTTGCTAGTTCCTGAGGGACCAGGAATTAAAAAAAAACGAAGTGAAACAAACAAAAGCAGCCCTTCACCCCAGGTAGTTGGAGAATCACTGCTCTAACCCATATCATTTGTTTCCCACTTGTGAGTTACCACAGTATTTCAGTCCACTGGACTGTACATTTTTAAAGCTTTATTTCAGTTTTTTCATCAATGGAGCTCTCACCTCATTTGTATTGCAGGACCCAGGAGTAGGCCTGAGGTTTTGTTTTTGTTTTGTTTTTCAGCCATGACTCAAATCAAGAGATAAGGAAAGGTCGGGTAGAAAGAAGAGTCACTTAGTGCTAAAAGGGGAAAAATTCTCTAATCACTTGTTTTTTAGAAACACGAAGTCAAGGAAGAAGCTTCAGGCAAACTATAGTAAGACCATTTACTGGAGCCTATTGTGTGCCAGGTATTGTGCCTTTAAAGTGTTATTTCATTTAATCTTTGCACCATCTTTTTTCTTTTGGCTGGCCAGCATGGCGATCTAACTGGCCAGCCCCACACCACTTCTTAAAAGTAGGTATAATTATCACCATTTTGCAGATGAAGAAAATGAGATGTCAGAGTGGTTAAGCAACTGGCCCTAGATCACACAGCGACTAAGTGGTGCCAGTCTGTCTGACTTCAAAGCCTGAGTACTTTTGCTTATTCCCATCATTACTTAGTAACAGCATTTACTGCTAAAGAGAATATTACTGGATATAGAAGATACTTTAAGTGTACTCCATCATTTTTCTCAAATAGACTTCTTTGTAATTGTTTCAGTGTCTTATATTCCCATTAAAGCTTTTCCTTTAGATACTTAGCCTTTACTTCAGAGGATGGTGCAAGAGCTATGCTCCGTCTAGGCAATCCAGCAAATTACAATTCCAGCTTTACCTCTGCATCTCTTGGGAGAAGAGACGAAGCCTTCTTCTTTGGGTCTAATTAGGCTGTAATTCTGCCTCCTCCCCAGGGCGGTCAGGACATGCAGATCTAGGAGAGTTCTGCGACCGTCTTTGAGATTGGTGGGTTTGTTACATGACTCTCTGGTGTGTCACCAGTACTTGTTTCTAGTATGGAGTTTTCAGCTGCTGCTGTCTGGTTCTTTGAAAATAATTGCTTTTTAGTAGTTTTCAAAGGCTCTTATTATTTAATTTAAATATATATTTATTAGTTTATAATTTAATCAGTCTTTGAAAATTATTTTAATAACTTGCTATCATGAGTTAGAACTGAATTGCAGTTTAGATAAGAGAAAGGTATATTTACTATTGACTAAGATCCTTAACCTGGTTGTTTAATTATCCTCCAGAACATAAATTTGTAATTGTATCCCTTTAGATGTATTTAAAAAAATTAAACCGACTTCTTAGAGAATACACGTCACAGCTAAAAGAGTCATTCTTAGGAAAGACTTTTTATATGTAAAACGTAAGTGAATTTTTTCCTTACCTTCAAGTAAAAACTAAGATAAAGTTTGAAAGAGGTAAAATGGAGATTTTTATGGTATGTGAATCTCTAAGTCAGGATCAGGTCTATCCTTGAAAAACCTTTTCTATGTTTTAGAAAACAAGATTATAGAATTGCCTGTGTTCAATGAGAGTTTTTCTATCCTTGATAAATTCAAAGCAAATTTGATTATGGAAAGGTGGTTGAGAAAAGAATTCTCAGAAAATTTTGTTTACTTTGAGTTGATCTAGTAATTAAGAGAAAAGAGCAATTGTGATTCAGGATGTTATTAGGAAAGGGGGAAACATCAAGAAGAAAAAAGTAAACTCCCCTTTTCTGAACTTAAGTGGTCTGCTGAAAAGTGGCTTACTTAGCACTATGCCTCTAAAATACATCCACATATGTATTCAAGTAGTTTTTCTTCAGTCAGTCATCTCTGTTGCTTTAATCCTTCACCTCTAACCAGTGATCGAAGCCTTGAATTCTTTTCTTTTTTTTTTGTTCTTTTTGAGACCGGTCGCACCGCACTCAGCCAGTGAGCGCTGTGAGCGCACCGATCATCCCTATATAGGATCCGAACCGTGGCAGGAGCGTTGCTGCGCTCCCAGCACCGCACTCTCCCGAGTGCGCCATGGGCTCGGCCCTCAAAGCCTTGAATTCTAACTGCTATAAGACTTTTTATGTGTCCCTTCCTCTCTAATCCAGCAGCCCTACAGCTACTGTACATCTTTCCTTTTCACTGGTCCTCTTGATCCCAACATTTTCCATTCTCTAGTCCACTTTTCATGCTGCTGCCAGTGATGGCTCTTTTGAAAACAATACCTGATCATGTCACGCTGCCTCTTAAAATTCTTCCATCTTCATTTCTCATACACACAAAAAAGACAAAAAACACAGCCACAAAATACAGATCAGATCAAACATAGAGCCCTTGCCCTTTAGTCCTTGCCCGCCTTTCCTTCTTCACTGCTGGCACTCTAGCCTCAGGGACAAGACTCCTAGGCCTGTCCTTTTGGTCAAACTGTGCTCTTGGCCTACAATGTTCTTCACCAACCTGCCTCCTCTCCCCTGTGGCCCAATGAACATTTTGGTATCATTGCCTCCTTGATAAGCTCTTCCCTCCCTCCTCTGCTTCTATTTAACCAGTGCATTTAAATGCCCAGTGCATTTAAATATTTTTTAATTATTATATTTGTATCTAATTATTGTATTTTAATATCAGTGTTGCACAGTGGTTGAGACCTTAGGCTCTGAATGCTGACTGCCTGGATTCCAATTCTGGCCTTGCCATTTCCTAGCTGGGTTATCTGGGCAAATAACTTAAACTGTCTGTGCTTCCATTTATTTGCTCAACTGTAAAAGGGGATAATAATAGTGCCCACCTAACAGGGCTGCAGGGAAATTTCGTGAATCTGCACGTGTGAAGCTTATTAAGCATTAGCTGTGACCAGCTGGTATTTATCGAGCACTTCACTCTTTCCAGGAAGAAACCATCATGTGAACTGCATAGATTTTATTTGAGAAAATACTTTTAAAAATATTTTATCTATGTTATTGCTATATTCATCTGTAAAATAAATAACTGGATGATATAAAAATCAGTGGTAACAAATTGCCTTTTGTTGGTAGAGCTCTTAACTCAGGAAAATAAAAAACTTTTAAAATAAATTACATACTCTTGGGCATAAAAGTTTAATACAGTGCTTGGATTTTAGTAATTTTAGTCAGAGCCCTGGCTGATTGGTAGATTATCTACAACTCATTAAACTAATTTACTCTGTTTCTGAGTAATTCAGTGCACAGACTGTATGCCTCACGTGAAGTCACATTAAAGTGCATAGCAGAACTCAGAGTGAGAAATGAAGACTTCTGGGGTCGGGTTCCTTGACCACATTAATCAGGGAACTGCAACTTATTTTCTCATTTCTCCCATGCATGCTTGATTCTAATTTTGACCATTATAAATGATGCTGAAATGAATGTTTTACCCATAAGTTTTTGAGCATCTTTAATTATTTCCTTAGAATAAATTGTTCAAGGAAGGGAGAATTATCAGATCATAGGAAATGATTAAATCTTTGGATACTAACTGCTAGCTTACCTTGCAAATAAGTTATATTGATTTATGCTCCTATCAGTGGTGATTGAGTCTTCATTTCCTCCACGTTTTGCTACCAATGAGTGTCAGTGTTTTCCTTTAAAATCTTTCCTAACTTTATAGGCTAAAAAAAGAAAGAAAACAGAAATGAAAAAAGTATGTCTTTCTCTCATTTGCATTTCTTTAATTTATTAGTTTTTACCAAAAGATTTATGCTTCAGATTCCAGGATTGCAGGATTTTTAGTAGCCAAAACTTTTCATATTTAATTGCATATGTCAAGTATAATTAACAGGAACCTTAAACTGCAGAATCCAAAGACTGACTTTTTAAAAAGGACAACAGGAATATCAACAATTGGAATAAAAAGAAACTCAGTATGGACCTTAATATTTTCATTTACTGAATGGGAGTGTGCAGAGTTTAATTAGCAAAACAGAGACTTTAGGTAATTTAAAAGATGTCTCATACACATTATTTGTGAACCAACTCAAAATTTCATGGTGATAGACTTTGAAAAATGACCAGAGTTATTAACATAATTCCCCTTTTTATTCAAAAAGATAAATAAATTGGGAAGATTAATAAATAACTTTGTAATTAGTGGTGGTACTATTTGTTACCTCATACAATTTTCTTATTCAATATTCTTTGGAATGATTATGTATGTATAAAGGAATGTTATGCACACATCTCCAAAAAGTAGTTTATTTTAAAAAATTTAAAAAAAATTTTTTTGGTGGCTGTCCAGTGTAGGGATCAAACTCTAGACCTTGGTGTTATCAGCATCATGCTCTAACCAACTGAGGTAACCGGCCATACCCCCAAAAGTAGTTTAGACATGAGAATTTTCACCAGATATACATATATTTTAAAAATTCAAATAACCTTCATGGTGTTTGAAGGTAGACTCCTGAGGACCTGAGGGAAGGAAGGGGTTAAACATGGTACTGAGAGAGCTGGGAGGGACTCTGGGCAGACTTCTCCTTAGGAAATCTGGTATTTCAGGTTGGACTGGGCCTTGGGAATGGCTGCTCCTTTGTTCAAGAGAAAATGTGCTTTAGATCTGGCTGCACTCTCAGACCTGACTTGTAGAAAATGAATTCTAGACAGACCTTTCTAGCATCAGAAAGTGAGGGGCTCACCCTGAACAGACTACCCAATTCCCAGATAGCATCTCTGACTCCCAAAGATTTTGTATAATTACAGTCAGGACAACTGACCCTAGGAAGGCCCAGCATCACAGGGAACCCATGCATACTGGGAATAAATTTGGAAACATGGCGATAGATTCTACAAATCTTTGGGTATTCGTCTTTATTTTTTAATACACAGAGCCGTTTATTCCTTCCACATTTACTGTGTGATTAATTCTTAAGTAAAAGTGACACTGAAGTTGCCATTCCACTTCTGCATGATTTTGTCTTCCTATTTTTCATATTTTGGGATTCATTTATTTATACCTCTCCGGTGACCAGCACTTGTGTGTGGATTTCTTCCTGCAGCAATTTTTTTTTTTAGTTGTTTCATTTAACCTGTGACTGAGTGGTTAAGTAAAAACAACACGCACTCCTAGTATTTAGAAATTCATCTCATTCCAGGGCAGATGGAAAGGAGTAAATTGCACTGTTCATTCCTGTCATTCTTTATCCCTCCCTTTCCTTCAAAACTGTAAACAAAATTCAAGTGGGAAAGTTCTTAATTAGTCTGTAGTGTGCCCAGTGTAGGTTGATTTTGAATTAAATTGGTTCTATTGGGGTGCAGAAAGCTGTTACCCAAAAAATGGTGCTTTCACATGCTGGAATAAAGCAGCAGCCTCATGGTCTCTCTGACCGCTCCCTCCTGTCCCTCAATCCTCTGTCACCCTCCAAAGAACAGGAGGAAGCTGGTCCCTTATCTGCCTAAAGTCTGGACCCTCCGAAGATGACAGTCACCGCTGGTCCTTTTCGAGTTTTCATTAACTTAACTCATATCACAGGAAGGAAGACTGGAGTCTGTCAACACGCCTAGACTAACTTTTGTCACAGACCATTGTCTTCTATTTCAGTCCCATTCAGTATTTTGAAGAAAATCATTTACCAGTCACTGTCTGCTTTGTGGGTCAAACAGATGTCCCAGGCCATTGTATACCCTCCAGGCCATTGTGTCCCCAAGAATCATTTACTCCTACACCCCCATCGCCCCTTTCCCTATGGAGATGGGTATATAAACTCTGTGTCCCACTGGAAAATTGGGACATCACTCTCTTGTGATTCCCCCCTGCTTTGCCTCTCCCAGCACATTAAATAAAAAAGTCTGTTACACCTTTTCTTCACATTGATCTAAATTTATCAGTGATTTTTATTAATGAAACTTCAGAGTGAAGAGGAAGTTTTTCCTTGGACCCTACAGCTCCTTTAGGAATTTACTTATTAAGCACTCACTTACCTGTCATTCATTTGTGTATTATTCC
>NW_007739484.1:29420-36167 GCF_000696425.1 Galeopterus variegatus | reverse complement strand
CCGCGCTTCCCAAGCGGCGCACTATCCAGTGCGCCACCGGGCCGGCCCCAAATCAATGAATTTAACCAGGAGAAAGAAACAAACAATTGTTTTTGCTTGGATGATACAACAGGTCCTCAAAAAGTTCTTGGAAAATGTGCATTATAAAAATAACTATGCATGGACTGCAAAATATTTTTGCACCAGAATAAACTTGTACTAACTTGTTATAACATTTCTGAATAGGATATAATTTGAGGCACTAAGAAGACATCACCTTGAAAAGAACCCTTGTTAGAGTAACATGAATTTTGCTAAAATTGAAGCAAGAACAAACATTACATTTATGGTGAATCTTGGGAGGAAGAACTGTGAAATCACTGCTGCTTTACGAAAAGTTTATGGGAACCAAATGCCAAAGACATCAGCAGTTTACAAATGGATAACTCATTTTGAGAAGGGATGAGACGATGTTGAAGATGAAGTCCACAGTGGCAGACCATCCACATCAATTGGCAAGGAAAAAATTAAACTTGTTTGTATCCTATTGAAGAGGACCAATGAGTAACAGCTTACAAACAACAGCCAACACCACAGACATCTCAATTGGTTCAGCTGACTCAATTCTGACTGAAAATGACAGTTGAGCAAACTTGCTGCTTGATAGGTGCCAAAACCGTTGCACCCAGCTCAGCAGCAGACAAGATCCAGCTTTCAATGGAAATTTTAAACAAGTGGAATCAAGTTCCTGAAGCATTTCATTGAAACATTGTAACAGGGGATGAAATGTCTTTACCAGTATGACCCTGAAGACAATGCATTATCAAAGCCATGGCTACCAAGAGGTAGAAGTGGTCCAGTCAAACAAAAGCAGACTGGTCAAGAGCAAAGATCATGGCAACAGTTTTTGGGATGCTCAAGGCATTTTGCTTGTTGACTTTCTGGAGAGCCAAAGAATGACAACATCTGCTTATTATGAGAGTGTTTTGAGAAAGTCAGCCAAAGCTTTAGCAGAAAAACTCCCGGGAAACCTTCACCAAACAGTCCATTTCCACCACGACAATGCTCCTGCTCATTCCTTTCATCAAAAGAGGGCAATTTGGTGAGAGTTTTGACCAGAAATCATTAGGCATCCATTTTACAGTCATGGAGTTGGCTCCTTCCGACTTCTTTTGTTTCCTAATTTAAAAAAATCTTTAAAGTGCACCCATTTTTCTTCAGTTAATAATGTAGGAAAGACTGCGTTGACATGGTCAAATTCCCAGGACTCTCAGTTCTTTAGGTATGGACTAAAGGGCTGGTATCATCACTTACAAAAGTGTCTTGAACTTGATGGAGATTATGTTGAAAAATAAAGTTTATATTTTTCATTTTTGTCTTTTAATTCCAATTTTTTCAATGAACATTTTAAAGTTCCCTAGTATACTTGATTTATGAAAAAGAGGGTAGAAAAGCCCAACATCACTTAAAATGGTATAACTTCCAATTTTCATGCTGCCCTTTGTGCTGGGGTATCCCAAACCAAGTGAAAATGCTCTACTGCTCAAGGATCTACACAGGTGAAGGACCCTATTATGTTACTAATGACTGATCGGCAGCTGCAGTGTTATTTACCTGTTATTACCCAGCATCGGGACTACTGGGTCATGTGGATTGCTATAGTATGTGTTGCGATTCCACTGCTCTCTTCCCACTTTTTATTCTGGAGTCTCTCAAGTGTGCTCTTTATAGATAAAACTATGCCTCCACCAAAGACAAAACACAAAGATGGAAGGTTGACCCAATAATGATGGCGGAGAATCCTTTCCTCAAGTCATATAACAACAAAATTTAGATATTGCTATGGGAAGAATGAAACAAGAAAGTTATCAGTGCCACAGACTACTTTGGACTATAGTTTGCTTATTGTCATAGAATATTGCTCTTTAGAAAAGTATGAAGCTCTGGGCTAAGGGCCTCAAACACACTAATGAAAATTTTTAATGGAAACCACCATTCTGTGTGCACCACAATCCCATTTCCTGAGAAAATCTTGTGCCAGAAGCCAGGGTTGTTTTCTGTTATTAAGTACACAGTGGTATTATCAGAGGCGCCTTGGAGATTTAGGGGTGCTGCTGGAAGGACATTCTGGGAGGTAGACAAGAAAGACAGGTGCAGAAGTACATCTCTGGGTATCTTAGTGTCTGCCTGGTCCCAGCCAGCATGTGGATTCTTTATCATTTTTTTGTTCTTATCCAAAGGTAGAAGTTAGTACTAATGGCTATAAAGGTTTCAGTCCCTCAAACAACGCTTATTTTAGGGATTCATCTTGGAAACAATTTTCTTTAGCTATCATTTTTTTCTTCCGGACAATTTCAAATAAGCCTCTGTCAGCTTTTCTCATCCATTTTGGGAAATGAAAACATTTTTCTACTAAGGCAAAGGCTCCATATATTACAGTTTAGTTATCACATAACTAAAACTTCCCATCTTCTGTGGATTTCCTCCAATAAGTTCAGCCAGGCTTGATCTCTTTTCTTTCCAGGTGACGCACACCCTTTATTCCTTAAACCTTTACTTCTCAAAGTGTTGTTCTTGGATCACCCACATCAGAAACACTTTAGAGGAATGTATTGCAAATGTGGATCTCTGGACCTCAGTCATCCTGAATCAGAATACCTGCGGCAAGGCTCAAGCATTTTAACAAGCTGCCATGATTCTTCTACCCAATGACATTCCAAAATGGTAGCTGTCTTGCATCCATTTAGACAACGAGTGATTCTCAGATTATCTCTCTGCATGTCTTGTGGCAGGAATGTTGCAGTCAGATGTGCAAGTCGTGCCCTTCACAAAAGCAACTGGTCAAAGGGGGGGAGGATGAAATCAAGATGTGCACCCTGGTACTCCCCAAAGGAAGAGGTAGGGTTTTTCTAATTTGCACAAATGTTCCCCAGTAGTTCAATGATTGCTCACAAGGCTACATCTGCCCGGAAGTGAAATCTTTTTCTAATTTACACAAGGGTGCTGTGTGGGCTGGCAGTGCCCTACTTGTGGGTCTAATTTATGAGGCTCATGGGACAGGCATTGTGCGTTCAGTTCTTTACCACCACCCATGATACGTCACCCACCAGTAAAACTCAATATTTGTAGAATCAAACTGAAAATGCTAATAACATATTAATACTAGAGAAAGACAGTTTTATCACTCAAATAACAATAGTCCCCTTCATTTCCCTCTTCTCCTGAATTTAGTAAAATCAGCAGAATTTTCCATTGCAGACCACAAATTGAACATACAGTCTGTGTGGGGGGCAAAATGAAACTCTTCTCTTCCTTCCTAGTGGAAATAAAAACTCTTTGGCAGTAATTCTTGGATTGTTTTCTTTGGAAATTGCATTCATGTGATTTTTCAAGATGTTTCCCGGGCTTTGTTGAAATTTGATCCATTTAACAAGAAACACATAACTCAATTCATGCTAAAATTCTCAGGGTTACTTAAGAATAATTATGAGTTGTCCATGTGTGCTAGAAAAACAGTCCAGACTTCCTCAAGAATGGGAAGATTATTTGTCTCTCTGGGGTAATATTTCTCCCGATTAAGCATGCCCAATGCAAGAGTTTGCTCAAGAGGGGGCCCGAGTGTTCACTGGAAAGCAGTAGACAGGCTTCACTAGTTTCAGGCAAGTCTCAGAGGTGATTTATCATGTATTAACCAAGACTCTCTGAACTTCCATAGAAATGACAATATAATATCTTGCACACCTAAAGACAATGAAACTTGGGCCCAGTTCTGAGATGCAATGGTTAAATCTGGTCTAAAACACAGGCTGCCTGGGCTTCCCTTGTTGGATAACCTTTCCTTCACCCACATTCTTCTTTCTTACTAAACTCTCTAAGCTATGGCTAAATCAAACAAAGCCCCACAAATCTCCCTTGCACTCGTACAACTCCTCTAACACAGAAATGGAATCCCCTGAGTGGCCCCAACATCAGTAGGGAAGGGTTGAGTCCAGCCCAGCCTGTGAGCTCTGCTGTGGCCCAGCAAGGCAGGGCATGGCAGTTGTCTCACCAGCGTCAGAAGACAGGGCTGGTCCCTACTTGTTCCTTTCTTCCTTGAGTCTTTTCTGGTTTGTTGCAAGTGACAGACACCCATTCATTAGAGGGATTTATTGTGAAGATATAGGAGAGTTTTGTAGAATTCAAAGTCCACAGAAGGAGCTGGAGCTGGGAATTTAGGCCATCAGGACGCAGGCAGTGTTTCCTGTCCACCTTCTCCTCCGCTTCCCCACGTTGTCCACCAGCCTCCTCTCACCCCATCCTGCCTGGTAAACACAGTGTTCCTTGGTTTAAATTTCCTCTGTCTAAGAGATCAATCCAGATTTGCTTTTCTTCATCCCAATTCCAAATTTCTGAGGAAGGAAGGCTGATTGGCTCCCCTTGGATCTGGTGACCTCTTCTGGTCCAGTTGTCTGTGGCTAAGGACAGAGTCAAGCTGAACCAACATCAGTTCAAGGAGGTCATCTCTGTGCCCTTGTGAATTGTGATGAAGAATGTCTTAGGGAAAGCAAACTGGACAGATATCTCAAAGGAAACCTCTAGAATCCTTTCGTGTCTGATTCTACAAACAAAATAGAGCTTTCGGTCATTTATCCTAGCCACCCATCCATGGAAGGAATCTTTCTGCAACATTCTTGACTAATGATTAATCATTCTTCAGTCCTGCTCGAATACCTCCCAGGAGTGGGGAGTTTACACCTCATGAAGTAGTCAATATTGCTAAAATTTCTTTCTTGGGTTTTAACAAAAATCCTTGCAGCAATGCCCACCCATAGAAACTAGTTATAACTATTAAAGCAGTATTTAGTGTGGGGTGTGTGTGTGTGTGTGTGTAATTTATGTATATATAAATTTAAGAGCATGGATAGAGGTTAACAATAGGGAAGGGGATGTGAGAGGAGGAGTATGGGTTCTGGTGATAGACTGCCAATTTTCAAATAGCTATTCACTGGTTCTGCAACCTTCAGCAAACAGTCGAACCTCTACTTCCTTGATTGTGAAATGAGCATAGTGTCATGGCCATTAAATAAGGTACAGTGCTCAGAGCATCCAACTGAGTGCCTGGCATAGAGGTGGAGTTCAACATGTTTTAGCTGCCATTATTTTGTTTTAGCATTGCTTATAGAAATACATTTTAAAAATCACATATTTTCTAGGTCTTCTATCATTCTGCAATTGATATTTCTCAGTTTGACCAGATAACGTTTCCTCAAAGGGCCTTGTCCATGCTGATGGCAAGGGAATGACAGCACCAGAGTGTTTTTTATCCACGGGTTGGGACTTGTTTCTGGAGAGCAGGCTAGAGAAACACTGCAGACCACCTATCACAGGGGTGGGTGCCATTGTATTTGTTATTCAAGCATGAAGCTGAAGCTTTCTTGCTCAAGCTGTAAAGATGGAAAGTGAGTGGAGAGACTTCTGCATGTGCAGTTTAAAGAATTGAAATACAGAAGTTGACATTTTTATGACTTTCATAATTTTTGCAAGTAAGTGGGATAGCCAGAGCTGCCGCCTCTGTATCCGCTCTGTATCCGCTGCCACCCCTTGGGCTTGGTGTAAGATGGAGAGGGAAGAGGGGAAAAGAATGTAAATGATTGGAACCACCTGGGGGATGCATGTGCTATCTCCTTCCCTGAGGAGCCAAGGAGAGCCTCAGGGCATCAGGCTACCTAATACATGGATACAGCATTTCTCCCCAGGGTGAAGGTGCCCACAAAACAAGGGGTACCAAAGATGTGATCAGGTAACATTTGTTTAAAAGAACTATCATTGCATTTTGAATTTCCTGTGAATAGTGTGGCTGTGGACCTTTCGAGCAGCAAAGCAGAAGAAAATTGAATGAGCACTTGAAACAGAGCCTCTTCCGTGTTATGGGGTCACTGAGAGCTTAGGAAGCAAGTCCCTGCCATATGCACCACGCTGGTCTCCATGATACTTTCTGGGTAGCCAGCATTTTTCAGATCTATCTCAAGATCCTGTTGTTGTCCAGTGATATGGTATAAAAAGAGTGGAAGAGGGGATGGAGGGATGTCACGTGTCCGTGTTAACCATTTCCTAAACGTAAATTCTATGTCAGGCACCGTTTTAATTCAGCAAACATTTACCAGGCACCTATTATGTGCTCTATAGATGGCAGTGTGTACCATTACAAGGGAGGACAGTGTGTACCATTACAAGGGAGGACAGCGTGTACCATTACAAGGCAGTGTGTACCATTACAGGAAGGTACCCAAGAGCACCAGGAGTGTAGAATATAGCCAGATTCTACCCGGGGTTGGGAGGTTCTCAGAAATGGTTATATTTGAGGGATGTCTTAAATAATGTATAAGTTTCCAAGAATATATAATCACATGAGAAATGTCCAGTGTATAATGCTGAGGGAAAGTATAAATATATAAAATCGATTACAGCACAATCTGAATTTCATTACAAAAAGCATAAACAAAAATGTAAATATAAGGCAGACACTGTTTAACCTTTTCCATTTTGTCTTCCATTTACACCCACCTGACAGACAGATGCATTTATTATCTGCATTTTGTTGTGTAGGGAAAAAAAACCCTAACAAAATGTTCATCTGTGTGGTGGATGATGAGTAATTTTTTGTTGTTGTTTGCCCCTTTATACTCTGTCATAGCTTCCAAGACACCAGACAAGAAGAATAACCTTTATATTATTATTATTTTTTTTTTCCTTTTTGTCTTTTTCCGTGTCCAGCAACGGATCGCAACC
>NW_007739484.1:27429-28449 GCF_000696425.1 Galeopterus variegatus | reverse complement strand
TTCATACAGAGCAATAACAGCCAGTGATAGAAAGAAATGAAATTATGAACATGCTACAAAATGGGTGAACCTTGAAAACATTACACCAAGTAGAAGAAGACACACACAAAAGGATTCCGATTCTATGAGGCCCTTAGGATGGGCAAATGTACAGATAAATGAAGTATAATAGAAGTTACCACGGGCTGGGGGGAGAGGAAAATGGGAGATATTGTTCAATGGCTACAGAGTTGATGTTTGGGGTGATTAAAAAGTTCTGGAAATAGATAGTGGTAATGGCTTCAAAAATAAAAAGAATAAGATACTTCCAGAGAAGGGAAGTGTACTCCCGGCCTGGGAAATAGAATGTGTGAAAGCATGAAACATACAAAAACGTGTTTGAGGAGTCCAGTGAGGCTGTACCACGGGTCGCACTGGGAAGAGAGGCTAGGGTCTCCGCTTGGATGGTCAGGGCCTCCAACGCCAATCAAAGAGAAAGAATGGCTTGAAAATACACCGGGCTCCCAGATCCACTTTTACATGCCACACCTTTCCTTGAAGTCCCTCAACTGCTGCACGTTACTCCTGGAATAAAATCTAGGAGGTCCAGCTGTGAATGGATTTATGAGATATTCTGGGACCTTTTCTTGCATTGGCTTGCGATGATTTCTGGTTTGACATGAACAGCCTTGGTCCATCCGATGTCTGGCTCACTGGAAAGCCCTCCCTCTTCCTTCTGCTGCTCAGGGGAGGCCAGAGTGCACATCCTGGAGGCCCTGCTCCAGAGCAGTTGGAAATGTTCTCTCTCTCCCACAGCTGGCCTGTTATTCCCAGGCCTCACAGCCTTCCAGTACCACGAGGGACTGGGGAAGTGTGGCGACTCAGTTCTAAAGCTCACTGAGCAAATTCTTTATTTTATTTTATTTTATCAATATGCAACGTAGTTGATTTTCATGTCCCTTAACCAATCAATTCCTCTTCCCCGCTCCCCCCCATCATCATCATATCTGTTCACTTGTCATAACAAATTCAAGGAATTGT
>NW_007739484.1:2331-26411 GCF_000696425.1 Galeopterus variegatus | reverse complement strand
GCTCACAAAAGTTTGTTTTTTTATTTTCCCACAACCCAGGACAAACATGAGCCTTGGTCCAACAAACATTTCTCTTGCACTGCCTAGTGGATGCATTTCCACTTCAGATAGCCCTGGGAACTTTATGCTAGACTTAGGGCTTACTGCAGGGCTGTCTGAAGAGCCATTTGTACATGAACATGACGTTTCCAGACTCTTGTTTGAATACCTATTAGGAACAAGGCCTATGGGATAGACACAAATAATAACAAGGTTATTGCCTTCAGGATATATACAAAGGGGGGTGTAGTGGAGACAGATACTCCCAACTGACTCAGAAGACAGAGGAAGATCATTATCACACAAGACAAAGTGCTGCATGGAACTACGGGAGAGGAGCATTCTGTTCCAGGTAGAAAATCACGACTGATATGAGCCTTGAAAGATGAATAGAGTCAACAGAGAAAAGTGTTCCGAGCTGAGGAAGCAATTTGCACAAAGGCATAGAAGGAAACAAGTCTCAGAAGTGAGCAGCTATCTGACATAGCAAGGACTAGGTTGTCTGGAGTTGCACTGTCCAGTATAATAGCCAATGAGGCAATTTATATTTAAATTGCTTAAGATTAAATAAAACTTAAAATGCATCTCCTCAGTTGCACTAGCTATATTTTAAGCTCATATAGCTTAGCCACATGTGACTACTGTATGGCTAAGCTATTGTATGGCTATACTGTACTGAAGAGCACAGATATGAAGCATTTCTACCATCACAGAATTTTCTATCAGACAGCCGTGGTCTAGAGTGACAAGAAGTAGCATTGAGGCTTATTTCCTTACCTGGACATTTGGTAGCAAAGGTCAGCATACATCATTTTAAATGTTAGAAATGCATTTTCATATAATATGCTATGCATTCAATACTGTTCCTGATCTGAACCAGATCACATGGTTCCCATATGTAACTTCTTGACCCTATTAGTCAATATAGGTTAGATTATGCTGCAATAACAAATAGTCCCTTATCTCAGTGATTTAATACAACCAAGGATTATTTCTTCTACTTGCTACATGTCCAACAAGGGTAGTCACTCAGGCCCAAGACTAATGAAGTCGTCATCTTGACCAACACTTCCTCAGTTACCAAGACAAATAAAAAAGAAAGTTGGTGTTGAGTTCCAGCAATGAAATGGCTCCATGAGGAAGTGACACACATCACTTCTGTTCACATTTTGTTAGCCAAAACAAGTCACACAGCCACCATCAAGGAAATAAGGAAGTATAATCTTACCCTGTGACCAGAAAGAGAGAAACCAGAATACTTGTGAATAACACTGAAGACTGCCATATAGGTTAATAAATTGATTACCTACCAAGGAAGAATCTCCAAGCAGAACAGTTGGACCACAAGTGGTAAAAACAAAAACGTCAGAGCCACTGAGATTGATAAAAAACTGACTGATGAGAGACTTTAGGCAACGTCTGTGGACTCTTCTGGACCAAGCACCACTTCTTTCCTTAATGTTTCTAGAACGGCTGTGACCATGCAGTGAGATTTGTCCTAAGGCTGGGTTTACTTAGCAACTTTGCTGCTTTTACCTAGAACGCATGTTTATTTGGGATGGCTTAGGGTGAAGAGACTGCTGATGAATATCAAGGAAATTAAAAAAAAAATGTGCTTTGTTCTGCCTTATCAGACCAGAAGATGTAAATAGGTAGCCTAGAGCGGATGGCTTAGGGTGAAGAGACTGCTGATGAATATCAAGGAAATTAAAAAAAAAAATGTGCTTTGTTCTGCCTTATCAGACCAGAAGATGTAAATAGGTAGCCTAGAGAGTGACCAACCATATTGGTTTGCCTGGGACTAAGGGATTTTCCAGGATGACCTACCAGTACTTTTTTGTACCAAAAAGGGATAGTCCCAGGCTGACTAAGATGGTTGGTATCCTGTGGCCTACAGAGATTATACAGCTCTCGAACATATTTTATTTTGTTACTTGGTATATATATATTTTTTAATTTGAGTAAGTTATAATCATTTAAAAATTAGGTTTATTGAAAACATGCAGATACGTGCTTCTCTTAACAATTCAGAAGATCTGGCCACTCTGGGACCTGTATTCCCTCAGGACAAAAATTAACCAGGGCCAAGTGGTGGCAGCTGCCCCCTAGAGACAGTCCATGTCTTCGCGATCCCCACCTGAGCTGTTTTCACTCATTTATGTGACCTGCCTGGACCCTGAGGCATGAGGCTCAACATTAGAAACACCGGGCTGACCTTTAACAGTCCCACTGTTTAGGCTGTACCCCAAACCAACTACATATATAAGAATCCTGGAGGTGGAACCCTGGCATCCATGTATTTTTAATGTGGTAAAATATATTTAACATAAAATTCACCACTTTAACCATTTTGAGTGCACAGTTCTGTGGATTCAGTATAGTCACATTGTTGTGACACAGTTGCCACTATCCATTCCAGAACTATTTCATCATTCCAAGCATGACTCTGTACCCACTAAACAGTAACTCCCCGTTCTTCCCTCCCCAGCCTCTGGTAACCACTGTTCTATTTGTCTCTATAAATTTGCCTATGAGATAGCTCGCATGAGTGGAATCATACAATGTTTGTTCTTTTGTGTCTGGCTTATTTCACTTAGCATAATATTTTCAAGGTTCATCTATGTTATAGCATGTATCACAATTTCCTTCTTTTTTAAGGCTAAATAATATTTCATTGTACGTATACATCACATTTTGTTTATTGATTCATCCTCCTGTGGACATTTGGGTTGTTTTTATTTTGGCTGTCATGAATAATGCTGCTGTGAACATTGCTGTGCATGTATCTATTCAAGTCGTTGCTTTCAATTCTTGTGGGTATATGCCTAGAATTGGAATTGCTGGATCCTATTGTAATTCTACATTAAACAGCATTCATATTTTTAAGCTTCCCTCCCCTACAGGTGATTCCACTGTGCGGGCAAGGTTGTGAACTTCGGTGTCAGAGCTTTGAAGAATCTGTACGTTCTCATTCCAGTGGGTGGGGCATGAGGAACAAGTGAGCGGATTACTTCATTCAACCACAAAACAAGAGTTTAAAAACAGTTATAAGAATACAGAGAAAATCTTTTTACCTTCTCCCTCAAGCCCCTGTAAACAATTCTCTGCAGCCCTTTATTGGATGTTTCTATCAGCCATCCAGAAGAGCTACTTTCAAAGAATATTTCAAATTTCATTCTATACACCACTTTAAAATATTAACTCAATCTGTAGAATTTTATAAAAATGTACTGGATTGGGAAATGACACAAAAATAATATCCACTGGTTTTCTTTTATAATATCATGTAACTAAAGTGACACATTTTGAAGTAGTACAGTTATGAAAGTGCAGCCTTGTGCTGGAATGAATGTCACTTATATTTAGAGGAAAGTAATTTTACATGATTTTCACTCTTAATTTTTTGTCCTGGCAATTCAGGGAGATTCGTGGATTAAGCAACCTTATCAAATGGTCTAATTCCTTCTACCATAATACTTCAAATGAAGACTGGAAGCTTTTAGAACCCTTCTTCCCAGGGGAATTTATGAAATGTCAAAATGGTCACATCAACCACTTCAGCTGGCCTGGGAATGAAAACTTAATTTGGTCATGGGAATAGAAGAGAGATATTTCCTTGAAGTTCTTTTACCCTCCTAGTCCTTCTCTGAAAACATTCCATTATGCTGTGTCATTGTCCAAACAGGAAGATTCACAACTGAACTCAATTTATCAGGGATATCATTTAGGACTCTTCTTGTTCTTAGTGATAGGAAACCCACCTTCAGTGGCTTGAACACTGAAGGGAAGTTATACATTCATGTAATAGAAAGGAAGTGGGTGGGGTTCAGATGAAGTTTGATCCAGGGGTTCAATGTCACCAAATATTCAGTTTCCCTCTGTCTCTCTATTCTCTAATCTACAGTGTTGTCTTCATCCCCAGGTGGGCACCCAGCAGATGGGGACTTTTCTCTTATCCTACCAAAAGACCTGCTTTAGTTCTGTATCTCCCAAGTTTATGCCATACTGCCCATAAGGAGTCATAAGGGTCTCCGCTAGTAAAGCTAATAATGTCCTATTACTGAAGCTAGAGGAGACACCAATCTCATCCAAACCCCTCAGCAGAGAATGGGAAGGGGGTGTTTTTTGGTAGGACACTCAGCATTCTTTTACCAGAAAAAGGGAGGAATCTATTCTGAATTGCAAATAGCATGTGTCTACTATGCAAGGTGTATTCTGTGCAACGCAGAGCATGGTAGGACTACTAACCTCCCTTGTTCTAAGCAGAGTTGTCCAACAGAACCTTCTGAAAAGATAGAAACATTCTATATCTATGCTGTCTAATGCAGCAGCTACCCAACCACATGGGACTGTTCAATATTTGACATGTGGATAATATGACTGAGGCACTGCATGTTACTTAAGAGAGTAAATTCAATTTAAGTAGCCACATGTGGCTAGGGGCTGCCATACTGTGCAGTGCAGTTCTAGAAACTTATACTTCCCTTAAAGCAGCTGAAGATTACATTTTTTTTTCAGCAGGCACATAATATTATTTATGGTACATAATGAAGCTTATTATCAAAAAAATCCATAACTTTGTTTTCCTATTGATGAGGCCACTGTGTCATATCTTTGTCATTCTATACATCTGCAATTAATTATTTAGACCTAAATACAAGATTTTATATTTACTCCAGATTGAGTTATCAGGACATCCCCATTCTCAAAGATATTTTTTATCCTGATTTTTATTACCTATGATATTACTTGCTCTGACAACCTTATATTGGTCTATACCTTGAAGGGGGTCTATCCTACAGCAGGAATCTTTTTTTTTTTTTAAATCTGGAGATTACAAATTGCTAAGAGTCTGTGAAACTTCTGCAGATTTTTGTGTGCTTCTACTGTGTTCTCTCCACTCCCCACTCCATAGAAAGGACCCTTTATTAAATTTTCAAAGGCTAAAATCAACAATCAATAATTTGCATCTTTGCACACATTATTAAACCAGGGCAGAAACCTGTGGCCTGGTGTTAAAGATGGCCCTCCAGATTAACACCAGTGTTTACCACAGGCGTTCTTTCTGGTCCCTTAGGCTAGAAGGATGGTAAGGTTTTTTTAGACTACTGCCTCCCATGAGCAAAGCCACAAAAGTCGGAAACTTACTCATGCTGGTTTCCCAGATTAACACCAGTGTTTACCACAGGCGTTCTTTCTGGTCCCTTAGGCTAGAAGGATGGTGAGGTTTTTTTAGACTACTGCCTCCCATGAGCAAAGCCACAAAAGTCGGAAACTTACTCATGCTGGTTTTTTTAAGTTTTGACTTCTTCCCTAAATCTTCTAACTGTTTTTTACTCTCTAGAGCCTTCAGGTAGTTGTTTTGTATTTAGTGCACAGCTTATAGTTGTTATGTGTGAGAGAGCCATTCTTTATTCTGCTCTGCATAGTATTTAATTAATCAGACCTACATTAATGAACATTTAGAATCTTACTCATTTTTTTACCGGTACAGTTATTTCTGAAATGAACATCCTTATTTGTGCTTCTTTGAGCACATATGCAAGTAAATAATGGGAGGTAGAGATATGAATTGTAGAGTATGCATGTTAAGATGGAGAAACATGTGGCTGAATGCCCAGAAACAAATAATTTTATCATAAATGATATCATCATAAATGAGTAAATCACTTAGTATGAATTAATATACATAATAAATGTCCAAAATTTATCAAATGTATCAAGTGTACAAAATGTTTTCAGACAGGATGACTGCCTTGTACATATTATCAAAATGCTTTCCAAAATGTCTGAGTGCTGAATGCCATTCCCTGATACGGGTAACCAAGGGAACTTTGAATATTCTGTTCATGGGAGATTTGAAGAAGAGCCACATCTATCTATCTGTCATGAATTAAAGATAACCTTCAAAAACCATGGGGCAAAAGAAACTAGAAGTATTTGGGCAATACCAGACACTTGGTTATCCTTGGTGTCCTGGCTTAAAACAGGGCTCAGGACAAGCTTTGCCTTGTCTCATGATCTGAGGCCATCAGGGAGACAATTGCATTTGCACGACCCTGGAGCAACGATCTTCACAAAAATAACCACCGTAAGGGCAGGATGATGAAAGGAGCCCATTTCAACTGTCCGCCCCGTAATGTGTGCCAGCCCTGCTCTCAACAAATAGCAGACTTCCCAAAGAACAAACATGAAGGATTATAAACCTTCGTTTCTTAATTTCCATTTTGACTCAAAAATCACAGGAAGCTATGATCTTATTTTATGATTCCTTTTTCCCCATGCAGCTGGAATGGGTTATCTGATATTTATTAGCTGGTGAAGTTAGGATTTTTCTTTATGGCATTAAATATTCTTTTTCATGACCGTGTTTTACTTTATAAATGGCAAATAGATGTGACCTGCATAGTAATGTTTTCAAGGGAGTTTTGAGAATTCTGAAAAATTCCCATTTTTGTGTGGGTGATCCCGCGATCACATCTGATACAGTTTACACTGGCACTGTTCATTGTGTCGGTGAGAGAAAGTTAACTGAATATAGAAAAAGACTTGGTGCTTTTGTTTCATATTCAGCAGAGTTCTTTTTCCAATGAGTTCTAAGAACATAAAGATGTCGTTGCTATCAGGTTTTCATACATTTTTTGATCAGCTGTTTATTCAGGAAATACTTACTAAAGATCTACACGTGCCAACCATCACTTCAGACCTTTGGGGAATACCAACATGAGATATCCTCAGACTAACTTACAGTAGGGTCCTGGTTAACTCTCTTGCCTGGGATGGGTTGCGATGTCAGGCACTTTAAGCAGTTCAAAGTGACAGTATTGATATTTTAAGAGAAATACAGTTTCTACCTTTATGGAGTTTACAGACTAGTAGAGAATGTAAATGTTAAGTAAGAAATCGTCCTGGTTAACTCTCTTGCCTGGGATGGGTTGCGATGTCAGGCACTTTAAGCAGTTCAAAGCGACAGTATTGATATTTTAAGAGAAATACAGTTTCTACCTTTATGGAGTTTACAGACTAGTAGAGAATGTAAATGTTAAGTAAGAAATAACAAGTGTGTGAATTCACAGTGACGTGAAAGTTATAACCCTGCTCTATAACTTAAAACCAGCTGCATGCTTGTCCCTCTCTCCCTGCTAGAGAGCCCACATCCAATAAGAATGAGCCACTTGTTTTTCATCCCCCACTTCATTCATTCTTTCACCTATGTATTTCATTCTTCCTTCCATGCAATATTTATTTCTGGAGTGCCTCCTGTGTGCTCAGCGCTGTGTTAGAGCAGGAAATGTCAATGTACATACGTGCTGTCCCCTGACACTCTTGTTTGTGGCTCTTGATTGTCCGAGGGCAGATTTTCCCTTCATAGCTCCCACAAGGTGATCCCTCCTTTTCGTCCTCTGAGCAGAGTTCTTAAGAATACACAGGGCCATAAATCAAAGGTTGTCCATGGCAAACAATCTACTGGGTTTGGTGAATGGTTGGACAGTATTTCCCAGGGAATGAAGGCTGGCTAAATGGCCAGCTTATTGAAGCTCTCTGTACATTGCTTAAGCCTAGAATTCACAGTCAACCGCCTAGGGTGGCTTTCACTCCAACCTTCCTTCCAAGAACCACAGAGATGAAGTAAATGAGCCACAGGAATAGGGATTTCTTCCAGGCTCGAGATGTTACAATCCTTCTCTCAATATAAGAGTTGGCTTTAAAAGGCAGCATTCACTATTGAGGGGATAACTCTGAAGAGGTCCTGTGGTTATAATGGTTTTATGATTATTTTGAATCTTTGTAAAGACTCCTGTGTTTGGGTAACTGATTCCACACTGGAGAGATCACACAAACATTCCTTAATATTAGTCTGTGGCTTTGTTAGAATTGAAAGAGCTCTGTGTCCATTACAGTCCCCAGTCATACCCCAAATCTGTCATTCACATGACTAAATTTTTTTCAAAATTAGACTCTTGGTATTCTGTATTTTTTTCAAAAACAGTCTGGGGGAAGTCTGTGCTATGTGTTGAAAATAAAAGATATTTAAGTCAGGTTGCTGTCCTACAAAAGCCTATAGATAAGAGGTAATTTTTGTTATTTAAAGTACACACATATATTCATATATAAATAAATACAAGTTGGAAAAATACCCACGGCTTTTCTTCTATTATTAATTAATTGATGAGGAATATTGTCTGAGCATCTATTCTTTAGGGGAAGTGTAATTATATGTTGAAAATAAAAAAATGTTTAAACGAAGTCACTGTCTTCCAAAAGAGCATATAGATAAAGAGATGAGATTTGTTGATTAAAATACATACATACATTTAAAAAAGAAAAGAAAAGAAACAGGTCGGAAAAGTACCAAGAATGGCTAAATGTATTTATTTAACAAATATTTACCAAATATTTATTTACTAGGCATGTTCTAGTACCAATACAGTTTTTTATTGTAGTGCAATAGATAAATAATAAACAAGAAAATATATAATTTCAGGTAATAAAAAGTTTTATGACAAAAAAGTAAAGCAGCGTTAAAAAAAAGATAGAATTACAGGAGAAGTGCTATATTTATGTAAAGTCAGGAGAGCCTTCTCTAAAAATGTGATATGTAATATTAGATCATGTGGAAATGTTCACAGGAAGCAGCCGTGGATCCAGATCATTCAGGACCTTGCCGATGACAGAAAAAGCTTTGACTTTGATTTTATTATTCCCGGTGAGATGGAAGAGATATTTCGAGGGTTTTGAGCTGAGGACTGGCATGACCTAATGTAAGCTTTAGCAGGATCTCTGTGTCTCCTTGATTGAGAACAGACTGCACGGAACAAGGGCTGAAGCAGGATACCAGTTAGAAGGCTCATGCAATGGTTCAGGTGAGAGCTGATAAAAATTTGACCTGGGCTGGCAGTGCAGGTGATAAGAAGTGGCTGAATGATAGAAATATTTTAAAGATAGAATTGATATGAATTGTTGATAGGTAAGAAGTGAGGTGTGAGAGAAAGAGTCATGAGTAACATTAAGATTGCTGGCCTGAGCAATTGGATGTATTGCTAGTTGAAATATGGAAGACTGTGGGAGAAGTTGATTTGGATGGAGTGGAGATGAAATTGGTTTGGGTCGAGCGGAGATGGAGATTGTGGGGGGAGTTTATTCAGGTGGGGAGGAGAAAGGATTTGGGTTGGGGGATATTGGGAACTCAGTTTTAGCACATTAAGTTTAAAATGCCCATTCTGTTTGATTGTGGGGGGAGTTTATTCAGGTGGGGAGGAGAAAGGATTTGGGTTGGGGGATATTGGGAGCTCAGTTTTAGCACATTAAGTTTAAAATGCCCATTCTGTTCGACTTCCAAGTGGAGATGTTAAGTATGCAATTTTAAAAACAGGTCTGGAATTCAAGGGAGAGGTATCAAAATGGATATAGAAATTTGGGAGTATTTAAAACCCTGAGAGAGGATGAGGTAACATAGGAAGAGAGTGCATATTTTAAAAAAAAAAGAAAAAAAGAAGAAGAAGAAGTTCAAGGACTGAACTCATTTGGGAGTATTTAAAACCCTGAGAGAGGATGAGGTAACATAGGAAGAGAGTGCATATTTTTTTAAAAAAAAAGAAAAAAAGAAGAAGAAGAAGTTCAAGGACTGAACTCTAGAGTGGCACCAAAATTTAGAGATCAGAGAATCAGAAGGAATCCATAAAAGTGATCAAAAAGGAGTGGTCAGAATTAGGAGAAGAAAATGAGGCAAGTGTGGTGTCTTGGAATTTAAGAGAAAAAATTGAAGGAGGAAAGATTAATTAATTATAGATGATTAACTATGTCAAAAGCTACTGTTTGGGCAGATAAAATAAAAACTGAGCAATAAACTAAAAGCTAATACAAATAAAACAAAGAGGTATAATTTAAAATCCGGTAGAAGAGATTAAATAGAATACCTAAAAACAAACAAACAAAAACACAAAAAACTGGTTTTATACAAAATAAGGCAGGAAATAAGAGAAAAGGGACCAAATAAAGACATAGGACAATTAGGTGAAAAAATAGGGTAGGATATTTAAACCCAACCATACTAGTAATTATATTAAATATAGATGACTAAATACTTTGATTTAAAACCAGAGATTGATAGACTGGCTAAAAATAGCAAGATCTGTTTTCTAAAGGAAGAAAAAAAATTTGAATATAAAGACCTAGCTAGGTTAAAAATAAAAAGATAAAAAAATATATACCATGAAAACCATATTTATGAGAAATCTGGAGTGACTGTATCGGTATCAGATAAATGAAACTTCAGGGCAAAGAGTATTGTGAGAGTGAAAGACAAATATTTCATAACTATAATAAGATTAACTTGTTAAGATAATATTATAGCCATAATGCAAAACCATATGTTCCCACTAGAATGAGCTAAAGTTTAAAAGACTGATAATATTAAATATTTTTAAGAATGTAAAACAACTAGAATTCTCATAAATTGCTGATAGGAGTATAAAATGGCATAATCACTTTGGAAATCAGTCTGGTAGTTTTTCATAAAGTTAGATTTACATCAACCTACGACCCAGCAATTTATTTATAGGTATATAACCAAGAGGAATGAAAACATAAGCTTCCAAAAGACATATATAAGAATGTTCATAGCAACTTTATTCATAATAGCCCCAGACTGGAGATAACCCAAATTTCCAAACTGGAAAATGAAAACCCATGATATAATTACAATATGGAGTACTACTCAGCAATTAAAGAAATGAACCACTGTTATACACAGCAACGTGGATGAATCTCCCAAACATTTTTCTGAGCAAAAGAGTTCAGATACAAAAGAATATATTAACTGGTTCCATTTATATGAATTTCTAGAACAGGCAAAGCTAATCTATGGTGATAACAGAACAGTATGTGCTTCTGGGGTGGTGGCGTGGTGGTAGGATTGAACTGGGAAGAAACATAAGGCAGCTTTCTGGGGTAATGAAAGTGCTCTATATCTCGACAGGGTCATGGTTATTAGGTGTACAGATCCTTTCACTCAATAATACTTCAATAAAATTATACCTCAGTAAAAAATGATTATAGAAAAGGGAAAAGTTTTAAAGTAAATAGTATTTTAAAAATAAAAATATAGAAACCCAGTGATACTTGCCACTTTCATATAAAAGACAAAAAACAAATCTATATATTTCTATTGCTATAAATATGTATATTTGCAGAATTAAAAACAGTATTTTTGCATTAAAAGAATCTGACTCAGTAGCTTTTCCTTTCTGATGCAGCACTATTATAACTAACGGTAGTGTTAAATTTTACAACAACCTTTATGCAGTGGCTTATTTTACTTACCCCATTTCATACATAAAGCAACTGAGTATTAGAGAGTACCTTGACTTGCCCAGAGTCACACTGTTGAGTAGGAGAGTTGGAGCTTGACCCTGTGTCTGCATTACCCGGAGCTTGTGCCTTTAAGCACTGCATTGCACTTTGCACCCACAATGAGGCCACAGGCTCTCTCTAAGGACTCCCTTGTATCTCTCCAGGACCTCAGACAATCTCCCGAGGCACTGCCTCTGTCCTCTATCGTGTGAGGCCACAGGCTCTCTCTAAGGACTCCCTTGTATCTCTCCAGGACCTCAGACAATCTCCCCAGGCACTGCCTCTGTCCTCTATCGTGCTTCGGGGGCTTCCAGATTCTATCTTATCACCTTATACCTAGTTCCAACCTTCCTACCTGGCTCCTGCACACCAACACTTCATTTAGAATATCTGCCTGGCTTTTCCCTTTGGTTTTCTGCCTAGGTGCTGTCTTTCAGCTCCCAACTTGGCTCCCAATAGTACACTCTGAAGATGTCAGGCCAGCCCTGCTCCACCACTGCAAAATACCCAAGCTCTCAGAAACCCCACCCCAGTCTAGGACCCTGGGACCAGCTTTTCCAGGAAAAGAGACTTTTAATAATTCCCATCACCTCATAACTGAAACGTATATCCATCTAATATGGAAATGTTGAACAAGTGTCCTTGCTGAATTTGTTTGATAAAACTGCCTATCTATTTCCTTTCTACCAAGAAACTAAAAAAATTTTTAATCCATTGGATGGAATATTATTATTCGCCAATACAAAACTCAAATGTGTTGGATCTTAGGAAAACCAGTTCTTGTCTATCGGAGTTTTAAAAGTCTGACTTGCAGAACCTGACAATTCAACCACTTTATGTTTTCCAAAATTGAGAAATGATTCTAAAAGCTAAGGCTAGCTCTGGCAAGAAAACAAGAGAAGTAAATAATAGGTTAGAATGTAAAACAAACAACCTTTCAGCAAGCTATGCGTTTTAACCCCAGGAAATACTCTGGTGCCTTGGAGAACACAGGTCAATGTATCGGTCTTCCACTTTATTAAGTTATTAGTATTAAAAAATAACTCTGAGCAAGCAACAGAACACAGCACAGTGCTTTCTACAAATAAAATTTAATTTGCTATCTCAAGAGCTGCTGGCTTTTATCACCAAAGATTGGAGCTTGGTATTTTCAGGGAGAAACTTTTTTTTTTTTTTTCTTTTTATCTAGTTTGGAGGAAACATGGCCAACATTAGTTCCAAATATTTTATTTCAAACATAAAGCACAGAACCAATACCAATAAACAACAGGCTCTTACGCCAACATTGGTGCATGTTTTTGTTATTGCATTATATTCCATGAGAGTTATTGTGCATAATTAAATAGAAAAAAACCCTTGAACTTGGAATTATAAAACCGTCACCACAAACCAGCAATTCCACTTGATGTGTATTAAGTCATTAAATTTATTATAAAAAAAAAGAAGGAGGGAAAAAAAATCTTTTCCTTGTAAATCATTAAAAATGCATGAGAGTTGAAAGCAAAGACACCACAAACCAGCAATTCCACTTGATGTGTATTAAGTCATTAAATTTATTATAAAAAAAAAAGAAGGAGGGGAAAAAAATCTTTTCCTTGTAAATCATTAAAAATGCATGAGAGTTGAAAGCAAAGCAAACAGCCCATATGTTTGCTTGGGGAACTACTTGCTGAGGAAGGCACTGCAATTCAGAACAGAAAATGAGGTTTTCTTGAAATCAGAGTGGCCTGTTATCAAAATGACTACCACGTGGTCTGTTGGGGAGAAAGGACTTATAAATTCTAAGAATGTAAACGTTTGTCCCAGTGTCCTGAATAAAGAATGCTTGGAGGGCGGCTGTGGTCTACAGGAGTCTCATGATTAAACAATTCGTAAGGTTGGGCTGCTGTGGGATCTGTGAAAGGCAAGTAGATCCAGCATACACATGCCAAGTTAGGAGCTGGCTTCTGGATAAGGGTCAACCCAGTGTACACCACATTCACACCAGTAGCAGAAACATCGGTTTTGTAGCCAGTTAGTTATTTAGGCATCAGAAATTATATCAGCCTATTCATTCTGAAGGATGACTACAACTCATGTTGCAAACCAGTCTGTGTCAGCATAGTGAGTTTGCCCTGAGAGCTTTTTCTTAATGTTTTATAACTAAAACTTTAATGAAATGGGCAGAAGTAGAGAACAAAGGAACAAAGGAGATCCAGGTTGTCCACCCTGGAAGATGCTCATTCAAACTGCCTTAGGTAAAAGCAAGTCTTTACTGAAGGGAAAGGCCAGGCCATCCAGACTGGAAATTGAGTTCAGTTAGAGCACTTAGGAACCCACACTGGAAAGTGAGGCCTTTTGGGAGAAGGTGCTGTAAGTGAATAGAGCACATTTCTATTCCTTCACCTATTTTCTCTGGTGTTCACTGGACATCTACTTTGTTTTCCTTAATTCATGCTAACTCTTCCTGTTTTACTGATGGCTTTGCTGCTCCTTTCTAATTTAGGTTGCTTGTGGCATTGTCTGCTCATGTCCCAATGCTGGCCCCAACTTTATCCTGATAGTTGACAGGTGCTGTGAATTGGCATCATCAGGAAGTGGGATGGTATGATAAGAAGATCCCCTCCCAAAATAGTTTTAGTTCAGGCTGTGAAATCTACACACATTTCCTGTGTGGCTTTAGGAAAGGAGTCAATGTCTCTGGGCCTAGTAAATTATTAGGAAGACCGGTTGGACTAGGTTATTCCTAAGACTCTTTCAGCTCTAATATTCCATAATATCATTTCAATGGTCTGGTCAATGTTTTTCTGAGTTCTCATAGAATCAACATCAAACTAAGTCCTGGACCAACATCTGTAATATCTTGCCAAGCCTACATTCATTACCCATATTCTGCATCTGTCAGGAGTTGACCAGAGGCTCTTTCAAAGTCCTATCCCCCACCAAATGTGCTTGTGTGTGCCCCATCCCCTACCCCCAGCAACACACACACACACACACACACACACACACACACACACACACCTTGCTTTAGAGGTGAACATTTATGGAATCCAGTCCTATAGGAGTTCAGCTCTGTATCTTTTTTTCTTGATAAATACACAAGAAAAATAGAAACAATGTCCTCGTCCTTAACTCTGATAAGAAGATGGCGCTCTGCCTTCCCCTCTGATAACCTGAATAGGAACTATTTACCTGGCATGATTTACAATATTTTCCAAGAATCTAGTTATAAAAACTGGTTAATACACCACAACTTACCTTAATAGACAATGCCTGCCCTTTGCAGTCTCTTTTCGTGTTTTTTGATTTAGGACTTCCTTCCCTCAGGCCCAGTCCCCTTAATAAGTACCAACCTTGCCTGGACTGAATAATCACCATTATGTGACCTCTCCCTGGTTTTGAAGTTTGGAACCCCCTTTTGTCTGGATGTTGGGTTCATCTCGGAGCACAATTCTGCTTGGTAAATGAAGAAATAACTGCCCAAAATTGAACAGCCATGGTACCAGCCCCTCTAATCTCCTAGGAGGCATGCCATCCCAACCTGCTCATTCGTATAGCATGTGTTATGCTCAAATTTCTCAAGAAGTCCCTCCCCAGCCTTTTGTCAATGGTTATTTTTGCAAGGTCTTCATTACTTTCTAATTGACCAAATTAATTTTCCTCATTTCTTTCATTAAAGACAGGTTTAGAAGTAACCTCAATTGTGCCGCTTTTCTAGTGGCTTTCTTCCTCCAGGCTTGCCCTCATTTCTAAGCAGCCTTTATTTTACACTCAGCTTATATCTACTCATCTAACTATCTATCTGTCTATCATCTATTTATCTATTTAGGTCTAATGGGATTTTGAAAAGTCACCAGTCGCTGGACGTCTAGCTTTGTCACCTTGGGTGTGAAAAATGTTGCTCCCAGTAGCACCTTTCCCTCCCCCCACTACAACATGCACAGAGCTGCATGGCTAGGTTAGCAGCAAGCCAGCCTCTCCATTTCCTGATCATCTCTTTCCCTTGACCTAGGTTTCTAACACCAAGTCATCCTTGGTCTTTCTTGACCAGTGGAACCAGAACTCCATGTGCCTTCCTGAGGCTAGATAACTCCCCTATTGCTACAAAGAGTTTGTTGTTCCAGAATGGACTACATCCCAGGGCACTCTGGGTACTGTGTTCTTTGCTAATGCAAATTCCTAATGAAGATTTAATAGGTCTTCAATACTACATTCAGTTTGTTTCATGGCAAAGCTTTCCTGAATATCTGAATTATAGATTGTGCGTGTGTGTGTGTTTTAAGTCTGAAAAAGTTGCTTACCAAGGCTCAATTCTGCACCCAGAAGATTTGAATCACAGCATGTTCCAGGGTCCTCTGCCTTTTGGGCCCAGAAGGACTATCGTGTTTACCATTATAATGATGGGTTAAAGTCCTAGATCTATGTTTTTCAGAGTTGTGTAAATAACCCTCATAGTTACTTATTTTCAGGAGTTTAGAGATCTTCTCTTCACCTTGTGAATTGGTCAATGCCCCCAGGCTACTCCAACAGATGTAGACAGCTTAGAATTGTAGGAAAAAGGAGGAGTGTCCAGTCATGACTCTCTTGGAAGGTAATCAGGCTCCTATGCAAGTGTCCGCCCCCCTCTTCTGCACTTGCTCAGCCATAGCTTCTGTGGCCATGTACCTTCATGCACTCTGAATGTTCTCCACAGACATTAAAGCATTTTCTTAGTGGCTTCTTTCAGCATTGCCCTCTGAGACTCTGTACACATCTGGCTGACCATTTTCACCATCTCCTTGGCTGGCTGACCTGGCCCAACAAACACAGTGAGGGTGTAGGTGTTTTTCATTGAATAAACTGCTTTTACTGTTTTTATTGGCTTGACCAGTCAAGCAGATTAAAAGAAGTTACATGTGCTTTTAAAAACCATTTTTGGCACTTTGATCAGTGGTTTGGTGAAATCTAACTGATTTTGTTCTTGAGTTTGACACAAATTGAGGTTCTATGCATAACCCACTAGGCTAGTGAATTCAGTGTTGATTGCCTTTTGTCAGTTGTCGCATCTGCTACTTAAGCATAAAATCTGTTGTTCCCTACTCACTGATTAAGACCAAGGCCTTAGGAAATGGTGGGATCTAGAGGGTCCTTATCCCGGCTTTGCTCCGAACTAGCTAAATGACCTTGGACCAATGACTTCACTTTCTTTGTGCTTCAACCCTCCACTATGAAATGGAGCATTAATAGAACTTGCTTGATAGGGTTATTGTGAGGAACAAATTAAATAATGCAAGAAATATCACATAAACAACACATAGTAATAACAGCTAACATTTTTAGAACATTTTCTATGAATCAAGCCCTGTGCTAGAAGCCTCTTAAATTATCACATTCAGCGATATCTATTATTATCCTTATAAGGTTTTTCAGCTCCACAAATATTTGGTTATTACTTCTTCTGGGATGAGAGCTCTTGTGGATACAAAGATTAACAGATAATATCCTGTAATCAATTTATTTATAATCTAAACAAAAGAATACAAAGACACAAATAAGTTGAATGGCAAGTTTATGAGAGATCTATGAAGTCTCACAGAGTCTCATGAAGTCTCTAAAAAAGAGAAGAAATTACTTCTCTGGGGGAGGGATGTTTTTAGGAGGTCTTCTTGCAGGAGATGATATTTGATGATGGGTTTGTTTAAACAGGTGACAGTAAAAATAATAAGAAGAAATCAGCTATAATAATAGCAGCTAACACTTGTAGATTGCCTCCTGCATGCCAGCTCCTGTGCTAAACAGGCGACTTACAATATTTCATTTAACCCTTCCCACCACCCCATGAATTAGGTGTTATTATCATCCCTTATTTTATTTACAAGGCTGAGAGAGGTTTGAAAACTTGCCCAAGAACACATATCTTGTTAGGTTGAGCCAGGATTTGAATCCAGATCTTGGGAAGGGGGTGACAATACACTCAGCAGGATGAGTTTATACCCACACAAAAGGGAGCACTGCAGTGGTGTTCAAGGAACACTGGGTAGTTATGTTTGGCTGCAGCAGCAAATAGGAAAGAGGGCAGCAGCAGATAAGGATGAGAAAATGAGATAAAGTCCCCATAGGGAGACATGGCCTTTAGGAACACTGCAGGCAGAGCAAGTCACATGGTCAGAAGTGTACTAGAGGACAGTGAATTTGGAAATTGATATCACTGAGGCTGAACTGACAAGAGTTGGTGACTGGTTGGATTCAGGGAGAGGAAGGTGATACAAGAGTTGGACATGATTCCCAAATTTGCACCAGGAGATAATGTGGGGGAAAGCAGGGAGGTTATTACTACGGGCAGATCAGATGTAAGATTTTGCTTTTCCCTCATGCTCTTCTCAAGTTGCATTCACTATCCTTTCCTCTCACTGAAGAATATTAAGATTCCTCCAGAGAATCTCCCTCATGGAACTAGGGAAGCGGGAGTCTTTGAATGTCCTTTCTGGAAATCATATGTCCACGCAGTTATCAGCCGCAAGCACAGCACTCATTTTGGTGACTGGGGTATCCATCATTTCTGCAGTCCTGCCAAGAAGAGAGAAAGAGGTAAAACAGAAATGCACGGGGCTAGGCACCAGAGTTCAAAACACGTCCTTGTCACTTCCAATTTACTATGTCATTTTGGATCAAGTCACTGATTTCTGTGTACCAAATTATCTCACTTAATCTTCTTAGCCAAGAAGAGAGAAAGAGGTAAAACAGAAATGCACGGGGCTAGGCACCAGAGTTCAAAACATGTCCTTGTCACTTCCAATTTACTATGTCATTTTGGATCAAGTCACTGATTTCTGTGTACCAAATTATCTCATTTAATCTTCTTTGTCACTGATTTCTGTGTACCAAATTATCTCACTTAATCTTCTTAATCACTCCAGGAGGCATGGGTAATCCCATTTTACAGATACTCTAAACTGAGGCTCAGAGAAATTAAGTAAATTACCCAGTGGAGGAGCTGGGGTGTGAACTCAGATCCATCATGTTCAAAAGACTGGAGGTTATCAGCTTACTGAAATCTCAAAAAATGTAACATTCATTTCTTTGTAGTAGTGACAATCTCTATGGTAAGTATTTTAAAGTGTTATATGTCCCTCGTCAGGTGACCTCCCAGTTCTTCTTAACTTTATAACATAGGCGTTTCCAGAGCAATTTTCCCTAACATCTTAGGTTTTGCTGAAAGAGGCTCCTGCATAATTACCACCCCAGCCAAACTCTCTTAATGACGTTACTTCACACCGTATGCACTGAGGTTGCCCTAGGTCAGCCATTTTTCTTACTTGTGATTTGCTCCTGCATAATTACCACCCCAGCCAAACTCTCTTAATGACGTTACTTCACACCGTATGCATTGAGGTTGCCCTAGGTCAGCCATTTTTCTTACTTGTGACTTTTTTCTCCCCTGACCCCCTTCTTTTCCAGTCAATATTCGTTTGAAATGCAAGAAGTCAGCCTCCTTTTTAGCTGACAAGGCTGGTTGTTCACACACATTTCAGGTGCATAACTGACAGGTGTCCACTTAGGTGTGGGGCTGACTCTAAACAAGTCCTCTGAAATGTCCAAGGCAGAAGAAGCAGGAGAAGGCAGCAATCATGTGCTGATAGAGCCAAAGCGATCCCCAGATGCTGCTCTGAAAAGCCCCTTGATTAGGAAAGGTGAGACTGGCAGCCCCCAAGCCTCCCCACTCCAGCCCCCGGTGTCCCTTTGCCTGGTTGTTTCTGGACAAGAGGACTCAGCCCACCTGGGGCAGCAAGAGCCCCTCTGAGACGTAGTCTTCATCCAGCCCCAGCCTTTCTGCTCCTTTTGCCTCCCAGTGCATCCAGTAACTCTCTCTCTCTAGGCAAGAAACCCGCTTGGTAGTATTTTAATCCTGGCTGCACATTCGAACCACCTGGGAAACTTTAAAAAATGTCAGTACCTTGGCCTCACCCAAGACTAGATAAATGAGTGTCCGTGGAGGTGGGCCCTGGGCACTGGTTTTGTTTTTCAGGCTGGGTTACCCAAATGTGTGATGTTCATGAACATGTTTATGTTCACATCTACCATTTGGGCATCAGAGCTCTGGATATGAATGATCCTGGAGAGGACATGTTCGAGAAAATATTTGTTCATGGGTCTCATTGTCATTCTTGTTTGAGAGCATGACACATCATTCCTATAAAAGAAAAAAGAACTTACATTCAATCAGGAGTCAATTGGAAAGATTCTCCAAAAAGCAGAAAGCAAGCACCATTGAAAGTTTGAAAACAGAGGAAAACCAAGCAGCAATATGCGTGAAGGTCTCACCATGTTAGTTTTACTTCCTCCGTCCCCCTCTGTCCATCCCAATGAGACTGCAGATTCTTGGAGAGAAGGTGGCATCTTGCTCATCTCTGCATTCCTCATGCAGTATCTGACATAGGGTCTGGCACTGAGTACATGATCTGTAAATGTCTATCAATGGAAGTAGGAACCTGCAATTTACTCCCTGCAACATCTGTAGAAGCTGCTGCAGTGAAAGGCCGGCTGGGGTGATGCCCCTATCCCCACCTGCTCTGCTCAGATGCAAATACTCCTCACAAGGCCACTTTCCCACAGCGTCTTGCCCAACATGACTCAGTTTCCCACCAGCTGTATTTCCAACACCACCTTTCATTATACAGATGCATGCCCATGACCCCTACAGAGATCAAACACCTGAAGACTAGTCCAGACTTTGATCTTCTAAAAAAAAAGTATATAAATATATATTTTTTTTATTTTAGAATAGTTTTAGATTTACAGAAATGTTGCAAAGAGAGTACAAGGAGTTCCCCTACACTCCTCTCCCCGATTCCCCTATGGTTAACATTTTATATTACTATGGTATGTTTGCCACAAGTAAGGAATCAACATGATACATACTACTAACTAAACATACTTTATTCAGATTTCACTAGTTTTCCTCTAATGACCTTTTTCTGTTCTGGAATCTCATCCAAGGTTTTGTATTACCTTTAGTCCTCACGTCACCTTAGTCTGTGATAGTTTTTCAAACTATCAGATCATCCCTGTATTTGATGAACTTGGCAGTTTTGAGAAGTGCTAGTCAGGTGCTTTGTAAAACATCCCTCAATTTGGGTTTGTCTGACATTTTCCTCGTGGCTGGACTGGAGTTATGGGTTAGGAGAGGAAGACCACAGAGGTGAGGTCCCTTCTCGTCATGGGATAGTGCCATTCTCATCATATCTGTGGGCTTTGCTTTTGGGAAGAACTGTGATGTAATGGTAGTTCTGGAGTCAGACAGCCTGGCCTCACATCCACTGCCTATCATGTGTGATCTCAGGCAAGTCCATTTTTCTCTCCAAGTGTAACTTATTTTTATTTGTAAGCTGGAGTAACAATCCATCTGCCATGTGTATTTATACCATTTAGCATAGTACCTGGCACATGGTAGGTATTAGAGAAATGATAACTATTCTCACTACTTATCATTGTTAATCACTATCTTATGTAATTTTCTCTCATGTTTTCTATCCACTGAATATGGGAGTTGAAATAGGTAATATTTAAGTTTCCTTTAGGTTACAATATTCTTGCATTCTGGGTGAACCTATTCAGATATTTCACTAGTGAAAATCTAGTGAAATATCTGCTTTACAATTCCCCATTCTGATTCTCTAGTTACTTTAAGTTTCCTTTAGGTTACAATATTCTTGCATTCTGGGTGAACCTATTCAGATATTTCACAAGTGAAAAAAAGGGGACACATCTGCTTTACAATTCCCCATTCTGATTCTCTAGTTACGCTTTGTAACTGAAATCTGGCAGGTTTATGTCCCGATAAACCCATCAGAAATTGAAAATATCAAGTCGAAAGTGCATTTAATTCACTTAGCTGCTGAACATCAGAGCTTAGCCTAGCCTACCTTAAATGTGCTCAGAACACTTACATTAGCCAACAATTGGGCAAAATTATCTAACACAAAGCCTATTTTACAATAACGTGTTGAACATCTCCTGTAATTTATTGAATTCCATACTGAAAATGAAAAAACAGAATGGTTGTATGGATTCTCAAAGTACAGTTTCTACTGAATGTGCATTGCTTTCACACCATCGTAAAGAGAGTAAAAAAAATCCTAAGTCAAACCATCATCTTAAATTGGGAACATCTGTACTAGTTTCTTTGAGTTCTTCCATATATCAGAAGAAGCTACAATGTACCAGAAAACAGGGGACATGGAATTAGGACATGTGAGTTCAGTTAGGAGGTGGGAGTTGATGCTACTAGCTGGTTAAGTTAGTTTGGAGTGTGTTTCAATGCTAGAGATGGGTTGACCTTGACCCAGCCAGGCTCCTTTGAATGGGTCTCATGGGAATCACCATGGTAGATGGCAGGGTGGATTAGAAGTATGACCTGGGATGATGAGCAGAACGAGGCAGAGCAGAACAGGAAAATAAGTAAACTTGGGGCATGCTTGGCAGTCCCAGTCCAACAGGTAGGAACTGGCTAGCGAGGTTCCAGCATTCTCTCTAAAGTGTGGCTGGAGTTCAGCTGCAGGTTTAACCTCAGGTTCCTCACCTTTAACATAAAGATAATAATTCCCAGCTCTCAGAATTACCAAGAAGCTCTGAGGGGACCAAATATTTGGAAAGCTTTTTAAACATGAAAAATGCTATTTATATGTATTATTAGTTGTGAACATCTAGGATAAAAACAATGAGCAGTGAGTGGAAATGGGGTAATCACATTAATACAAGCACATATATTCTTCCTGTCTACAAAGGTCAGTGATGTGGCCCAAGCATGAGACTGGCAGAGAGACTTGCTCTCTATATTGCTTAGAAAGTTTCAAGCTTAGGAGCGCTTGTAAATCTTGCAGCCACTTGCATAAACATTGGAACAACTCATGCAAACAACAGATGTATAGGACTCTTAAATTCAGCAAGGTTGGGAATTAAAGGCGTACTTGCTTCTCTCAGATAAGAGCCTCTGTTAATTAACATTTTAAATTTTAATGTGTCAATAATTTAGGAGGCCAGTTTGCTTGGATTATGGTTTGTTTTCCTCCCCTCCTATGAAGAATTATATTGCAAGGGTAAAATCACCGAGCAGGGCATTCCTGCAAAGTTCATCAGGAAAGTGAGAGGAGGTTAGTAGACTGTCTCAGGAGATCCATTCTTTTGTTGCAAAGGCTAATTCCTGATTTTTATTAATACTAGTCTTATGAGATCCAGCATGGTGAATCTGATCCCAAAATCTAAGACATGTGGCTTGAAATTAGGACTATCTCAGAAAACAGAACTGGAATGTAAATAAGAGAGTTTGCTGTTCAATTATTGCCCAGGTTAGCATATTTTGATTGTGCCTAAAAGGAACCAATACAGTTGCTTAGAAAATGAAAATATCAATAAGCTCTTTGTTTCATCTACAGCAGAGTTTGGCTACCTAGAGCCCCTCAGCCAAATCCAGCCTTCCTTCTGTCTTTGTATATAAAAGTTTCATTGGAACAGAGCCATGCCCATTTGTATACACGTCATCAATGGCTGCTTTCCCACTACAGAAAAGTCAAGTAGTTGTGACAGAGACTGCATGACCCACAAACCCTGAAATATTTACCAGCTAACCCTTTACAGAAAATGTTTGCCAGTGCAAGACTTGAGATAATTTTAGATGATCCATTGGCAAACATGGTTTTATTTTAATAGTTACATGTTTATTTTAATATGTATTAAAAAAGGATAAAACTGCCAATCTTCAGTTTTGTAGATTTTGTTGTTGAAGACAATTTAAAGAAGACATATAAGAAAAACCTTGAGTCAGTTTTAGGAAAGACACAACATACACAGGACAGAAAAAAAAATGTAATGGGGGTATGCAAAACTGGTATTTGAGAAACACAGACACACTGGGCACCAATTTGTTGGATTTTTATTTTAAATTGGCCTCTATGGTTCTAACAGAACTTGGCCTAAGAGAGTTTTTTAACAAGTATACTTTTAACTTATTTCTACCTGAGTCTGAAAGTTGTTTGGGGCAGAAATGAAACAGGTAACTGTAATGGCTTTCCATGCATGCACATGGAGATGAGACATAGATGAACACCTCATCTGCAGTCACACAGCCATAATCTAGCCTATTTTGGTGGTGAAAGGGGAACTGAAAAGAGCTTTTGGGGAAAAATCTTAATTCTAGTCTATGCTCACCAGAAAATGGTCTTGGCTAAGTGGAAATCTCCAATAGGCCTTGTGCCACAGCGTTCTTCCGCATTGACCGTGAACACAAGAGCTCGAAGTGATACAGCCCTACCATCTGCAAACAAGGACATAGCTTAAAAGAAAACCGTGTACAGCCCCTTATTGTACTGCATTCGACTTACTCTAGACCAGCATTTCTCTAAGTATGTACCATGGCATATTTGTAAGTTCGGATTTTATTGTTTTAAGCGTTTGGTGGTCAAATAACTTCAGGAAGGAAAAACTCACTTAAGTAGAGTTGAACCTGTTCAAATGTCCTGCAGGACTTTTCAGCATCTACACAGAGATAGAGGATGCAACTTTGCCCAAGCTGATCTGACCACAGAACTCTTCTCTCATGGAGTATTTTGGGAAATGCCACTTTTAAAGATCTGGGGAAAACTGAAAAAGATGGGCATCAATAGAATTTATTTAATTTTGACTTTTTTTTTTTTTTTTTTTGTCTTTTTTCTTTTTCCGGGTCCGGCAACGGA
>NW_007739484.1:0-1331 GCF_000696425.1 Galeopterus variegatus | reverse complement strand
GCAACAAGTCAACAAAGAGACACAGGATTTAATCTATACCCTAGACCAACTGGACTTGACAAATATATACAGAACATTTCACCCAACAGGTAAAGAATACACTTTCTTCTCATCAGCTCATGGTACATTCTCCAGGATAGACCACATATTAGGCCACCAATCTTGTCTCAGCAAATTTAAAAATCATTCCAACAATCTTTTCAGACCACAATGGACTAAAACTGGAGATAAACAATAAGCAAATCATTGGAAGATACACAAATACATGGAAAATAAATAATAGGCTCCTGAATGACCTATGGGTCCAAGAAGAAATTAAACAGGAAATCAAAAAAATTCTAGAAACTAATGAAAACAAAGATACATCATACCAAAACTGCTGGGATACTGCAAAATCTGTACTAAGAGGGAAATTTATTGCAATAAATGCTTATATCCAAAAAACTAGAAAGACTCTCCAAATAAACAACCTAATAATGCTATGCCTCAAAGAACTTGAAAAACAACAACAATCCAAACCTAAAAGCAGTAGATGGAAAGAAATAATTAAGATCAGAGCAGAACTGAATGAAATAGAGAACTAAAAAACAATAGAAAAGATTAACAAAACTAAAAGTTGGTTTTTCAAGAAGATAAACAAAATAGACACACCATTAGCTAGATTAACAAAAAAGAAAAAGAAAAAAGAAAAAAGGAGAGAAGACCCAAATAACAAAAATCAGAAATGAAAAAGGAGATATTACAACTGACACCACAGAAATAAAAAGAATCATTAGAGACTATTATAAACAACTGTATGACAAGAAATTTGAAAATCTGGAAGATGTGGATAAGTTTCTAGACACATGTAAATTACCAAGACTGAACAAAGAAGAGATAGAAAACCTGAACAGACCAACAAGCAAGGAAATTGAAGCGGTAATTAGCAAACTTCCAACAAAAAAAGCCCAGGTCCGGATGGCTTTATAGCTGAATTCTATCAAACTTTTAAAGAGGAGTTAATACCAATTCTCATGAAACTGTTCCAAACAATTGAAACAGACTCTACTCTCCCAAACTCATTCTATGAGGCCATCATAACTCTGATACCAAAACTAGATAAAGACACAACAAAAAAACAAAGAAAATTATAGGCCAATATCCTTAATGAACCTAGATGCTAAAATCCTCAACAAAATATTAGCAATTAGAATACAGCAACATATTAAAAAAATTATACACCATGACCAAGTGGGATTCTTCCCAGGGATGCAAGGATGGCTCAACATACAAAAGTCAATAAATGAGATACATCACATGAATAAGCTCAAGGACAAAAACCATATGATCAT
>NW_007739483.1:29029-36500 GCF_000696425.1 Galeopterus variegatus | reverse complement strand
AAAACTTAAAGTATTAAAGCTTGCAGGAGACAGAATTTATTTAGTCTATTTATATGTTTTTTACAATAGAATAACAGACATGTTTTAAACAGTTGTACTAAGATATTTAACATAAAATTCACCTCTTTAAAATGTACAATTTAATGCTTTTAAGTATATTCATGTGGTTGTGCAGTCATCATCACAATTTAATGTCTAATTTTAGAGCATTTTCATGGCTCGTAAATAAAATCCCATACCATCAGCCCTAAGCAGTCAATCCTCATCTCCCACTTCCACCCTTACTCCTAAGCAACTATTAATCTACTTTCTTTTTCTGAGAATTGGCTTATATTAAATATTTCAAACAGATGGAATCATACAATATGTGGTCTTTTGTGATTTGATTCTTTCACTTAGCAAAATGTTTTCAACTGTCAGACATGTAGTAGTACTTTATTTCTTTTTATTTCCAAATAATATATGAGTATATTATATAAATATTTCACATTTTATTTATACAGCCATCCTTTGGTATCCATGAGGGATTGGTTCCAGGACCTTCCTTGGTTATCAAAATCCACAGATGCTAAAGTCCCTGAAATAAAATGGTATAGTATTTGCATATAACCTATGTACATCCTCCAGGATACTTTTAATTATCTCTAGATCACTCATAATACCTAATACAATGTAAATGCTACGTAAATAGTTGTTCTACTGTATTGTTCAGGGAATAATGAAAAGAAAAAGTTTGTACATGCTCAGTACAGATGCAATTTGTGTGTGTGTGTGTGTACATATTTTGGGTCTGCAGTTGGTTGAATCTAAGAACGTGGAACCTACAAATGTAGAAGGCCAACTGTGTATTCGTCAACTGATTAACATTTGGGTTGTTTCCAATTTTCGACAATTAGGAAATGCTGTTGTGAACATTTGCTCATAACTTTTGTGTCAATTTATGTTTTCACTTCTTTTGGGTATATACCTAGGAGTAAACTTGCTAGGTCACGTGGTAACTCTATGTTTAACATTTTGAAGAATAGCCAAATTGTTTTTCAAAGCAGCTGTACAATTTTGCATTTGCACTAGCAATGTATGAGGTTTCCGATTTCTCTATATCCTGCCCAATGCTTTTTTTTTACATAAAACTTAAAGTATTAAAGCTTGCAGGAGACAGAATTTATTTAGTCTATTTATATGTTTTTACAATAGAATAACAGACATGTTTTAAACAGTTGTACTAAGATATATTTAATATAAAATTCACCTCTTTAAAATGTACAATTTAATGCTTTTAAGTATATTCACGTGGTTGTGCAGTCATCATCACAATCTAATGTCTAATTTTAGAGCATTTTCATGGCTCGTAAATAAAATCCCATACCATCAGCCCTAAGCAGTCAATCCTCATCTCCCACTTCCACCCTTACTCCTAAGCAACTGTTAATCTACTTTCTTTTTCTGAGAATTTGCTTATATTAAATATTTCAAACAGATGGCATCATACAATATGTGGTCTTTTGTGATTTGATTCTTTCACTTAGCAAAATGTTTTCAACTGTCAGACATGTAGTGGTACTTTATTTCTTTTTATTTCCAAATAATATATGAGTATATTATATAAATATTTCACATTTTATTTATACAACCATCCTTTGGTATCCATGAGGGATTGGTTCCAGGACCTTCCTTGGTTATCAAAATCCACAGATGCTAAAGTCTCTGAAATAAAATGGTATAGTATTTGCATATAACCTATGTACATCCTCCAGGATACTTTTAATTATCCCTAGATCACTCATAATACCTAATACAATGTAAATGCTACGTAAATAGTTGTTCTACTGTATTGTTCAGGGAATAATGAAAAGAAAAAGTTTGTACATGTTCAGTACAGATGCAATTTGTGTGTGTGTGTGTACATATTTTGGGTCTGCAGTTGGTTGAATCTAAGAACGTGGAACCTACAAATGTAGAAGGCCAACTGTGTATTCATCAACTGGTTAACATTTGGGTTGTTTCCAATTTTCGACAATTAGGAAATGCTGTTGTGAACATTTGCTCATAATTTTTGTGTCAATTTATGTTTTCACTTCTTTTGAGTATATACCTAGGAGTAAACTTGCTAGGTCAAGTGGTAACTCTATGTTTAACATTTTGAAGAATAGCCAAATTGTTTTTCAAAGCAGCTGTACAATTTTGCATTTGCACTAGCAATGTATGCGGTTTCCGATTTCTCTATATCCTGCCCAGTGCTTTTTTTTTACGGTAACATCATAGTTAATTGTACATATCTTTGGGGTACAGAGTTGAATATCATTACCTGTGCCAAAACTTGTTATTGTATATTTGACTATAGCCATCCAATTGGTGTGAAGTGGCATTGTTTTGTGGCTTTGATTTGCATTTCCCTAATGACCAATGATGTTGAACATATTGTCATGTATTCATTGGTCATTCATATATCTTCTTTAGAAAAATGTCTATTCAAGTCCTTTGTCCATTTTTTAATTGTGTTTCTTGTCTTTTTATTATTAAATTGTAAAAGTTGTTTATATATTATATTTGTTATCTTTTGGTTGTTCTTATGATAACCATCCTAACAGGTATGAAGTGGTATTTCATTTGCATTTCTCTAACGACTAACTATATTGGCCGTCTTTTTATTATTAAATTGTAAAAGTTGTTTATATATTATATTTGTTATCTTTTGGTTGTTTTTATGATAACCATCCTAACAGGTATGAAGTGGTATTTCATTTGCATTTCTCTAACGACTAACTATATTGGCTATTGTATATCTTTGGAGAAATGTCTGTTGAAGTCTTTTGCCAGTTTTTGGATTGGATTGTTTGGTTTCGTGTTACTAAATTGTAGGAGTTCTTTATATATTCTGAATGTTAAACCACTGTCAGATACATGATTTCCAAAAATTTTCTCTCATTCTGTAGGTTGTCTTTTTACTTTCACAATAATTTCCTTTGAAGTACAAAAGTTTTAATATTGATAAAGTTTAACTTATCTTTTTTTTTCTGTTGCTCATGTTTTTATATCATCTAAAAATCCATTGTCAAATCCAAATTCATGAAGATTTAACCCTATGTTTTCTTCTAAGGGGTTTATGGTTTTACCTTTTATATTTAGGTTATTGATCTCTTTTGAGTGAATTTTTGCATATGGTGTGGAGTAGAAATCTAACTTCATTATTTTGCATGTAGAAATTTAGCTGTTTTTGTATTACCTGTAGAAGAAATTATTCTTTCCCTGTTGAATGGAATTTGCATCCTTGTCAAAATTTAATTGGCCATAGATGTATGTGTTTATCTCTGGGCCCTTAATTCTATTCCGGGGTTCTATATGTCTGTCTAGATGCCAGTACCACACTCTTTTGATTTCTGTATATACAGACCACTTGCATTATAATATAGACCACTTAAGTTCCATATTAATTTGAGGGTCAGCTTTTCTATTTCTGCAACAAAGGCTGCTGGAAGTGATAGGATGCATTTAATTTGTACATTTTTTGTGTGTAGTAATGAAATCTTAACAACATTGTCTTCCTATTCATGACCATGGGACATCTTTCTATTCATTTAATTTCTTTTAGCAATGTTTTGTAGTTTTTAGTGTACACTTCCTTTGCTAAATTTATTTCTAGTTATTTTATTCTTTTAAATGCTATTGTAAATGAAATTGCTTTCTTAAGTTTCTTTTCAGATTGTTCAATGGTGGTGTATAGAAACACAACTGATTTTTATATGTTGATCTTTTATCCTGTGACTTTGTGGGATTTATTTATTGGCTCTTATAGTTTTTGTGGATTATATGGTATTTTTTATACGTAGGACCACTTCATCTGTAAATAGAGATAATTTTACTTCTTTCTTTCCAATTTGGATTCCTTTTATTTCTTATCTAATTGTGCTGGCTAGAACTTCCAGTACAATGTTCATTAGCAGTGGTAAAGGTGGGCACCCTCGTCTTGTTGCTGATCTTAAGGAGAAATCTTTCAGTCTTTCAACATTAAGTATGTTAGCTGTAGGTTTTTCATGACCTCCTTTTATCATGTTGAGGAATTTACCTTCTATTCTAGTAATGCTATAATTTTTGCTTTCAACCATCACATATTTTATAGAACTTAAGGGAAAAAAATAGTCTGTTACATCTACACAGATATTTCACATTTCTGTTGGTCTTCCTTAATTTTTAAAGGTAACATTTTCCCTCTAGGATCATTTCTCTTCTCTCTGAAGAACGTCCTTTAGCATTTCTTTTGGAGCAGATATGCTGGCAGCAAATTCTATTAGGTCTCCTTCACCTGAGAATGTGCTTATCTCACCTCCATTCCTAAATTATATTTTCTCTAAATATTGAATTCTGGGTTGATGGTTCTTTCCTCTCAGAACATTAAAAATTTTGTTTCAGTAGTACCATTTGGTCTCCACGGTTTTCAATGAGAAATCCACTATCATTCAAATCACTGTTCTCTTTAGATAACGTCATTTCTTTCTGACTACTTTTAAGAGTTCTTTTTTCTTGTCTTTAATTTTCAGAAATTTGATTATGATGTTTCTGGGCATAAATTTCTTTGTGTTTATTTTAATTGGGGTTAGCTAGGCTTCTTAAATCTGAAGGTTTATGTATTTAACCAAATTTAACCAAATCTGAAAACCAAATGGTTTTCAGCCATTGTCTCTTTAATTGTTTTTTTCTGCACATTGTTTTCTTCTTTCTCTGGGACTCTGACCACACTAACGTTAGACCAGTCAATATTGTCTGACAGATCCATGAAGCTCTGTTTCAGTTTTTCAATCTTTTTTTCTTCTTCTTGTTCTGAGTGGATAATTTTGATGAAACTATATTCAATTCATTAACTCTTTCTCTGTCTTCCATATTTGGCTATTGAATCCTTCTAGGAAATTTTTTGTTTTAGTTTTGGTGTATGTTTGTTTTAATTTTTTTGTTTTTTATATCATTTGTTTTTTGTAGACTTTCTATATTTCCTTTCCTTTCAAAAGTATTCACCTTTACTTCTTGAAGCTTGGCTATACTACTTGCTCTAAAGTTTTGGTCAGATTGTTCCAACACTGCACCATCTCAAGATTGACATCTGTGGATTTTCTATTCTTTTGCAGGTTATTGAGATTTTCCTACTTCTCCATATGCTGACTAATTTTGAATATTATCTTGGATACTTGTCATACCGTGTTATGAGATTCTGGATGCTGTTTAATTCCTGTGGCAATTGTTGAGTGTGTGTGTGTGTGTGTGTGTGTGTGTGCACTATCTATACATAGACTTAGGTTTAGACTGAAGGTTTCTAACCAACTACTGTAGGCTATGATTCTAAGCTGGCTCATTTTTCAAAGAGTTTGAAGTGCTGTTTGGTTCTGTCTCGTATGTATGCCATCCAGGAGCCAGTCTGAGACCTCGGGGATGGTCTACCTATAGTTCTGTTCTCAGAGCCTTTGGTATGCTGTTTAAGGTCACACTCATGCATGTGTGGCTCAGGCGTAAGCCCTGTAGTTCAGGCACAACTTTATGGGATTACATTCTTAAATTCTCTCCTCTTTGTGACCTCCCTGACACTTTCTGACCCCCAAAGGCTCTGATTCTGCTCTTCTGTCTAGAAGGCTAGGGCTCTAGTTTCCCTGCTCTGCTCTATACATCTCACAACTGTGTCTGCCTCTGAGGCCAAGCAGCAGAACTATAGAAAAAGGAAAAAAGAATTGGGACACTCCCACACATTCTCAGGGTCATAGTTCTTCTTGTTAAGTGCCTGAACAGCTGCCATTGCTGTTTTTATTAACACCCTTCCACCATTGCCATGGTTTTGCTTGGGACTGGAATGGATAAAATGGAGGGGAAAAAACCCAAAAACAAAAAAGTAAAAGCAGTGAGCTTCCCCACTGTCTCTGACTCCAGGGGCTCCCTTTTCTGATGTTCAGACCAAAAATAGAGGAACTCTTTCTGCCTGCACCCAGTGTACAGTTCTGGACTTTGTGCTCCTTTTCAGTCTGGGCTGGGAGATACTGGAAGGAAATAAAACTAGAACCTAACCGCCAAATTGATCTTACTGGAGAATTTATCTCCGGGGTCTGCAGAGGTTCATCAGTGACCTTCCAGAAACACGCTGCCATCGGGAGCTATGAGGAAGGTAAAAAATCAAGATAGTTAATGCAGAACCTGAAAACAATATTTGAAGAATAAAATAGAATCCTCTCTTTTTGGGGAAAAGAGCAGCAAAGACCCGTATGGAAATCTGGATAAGAAAAAAATGAACTCAGCCTGAATGCGGATGATCACATCATCAGAAATAATGGGGTCGAATAGTAGAACTGTTCTCAGCACATATATGTTTTAAGAAAAGCCCGTACGGAACAAACTTTCAGACCTCTGTTAGTATCTAGATTCATGCTTTAATTACCTTATCACCAGGAACCGCTTCTTTATATTACTCCAAATTTTAAGTCCATTTTTTACTTTTAACTATGGCATATCATATCATTTTCCAAGTAAGAAGTTAGATAAATATTTAGAGAAATTGGGAATTTTAATAAATGTATCTATTTAAATAAAAATTATTGTGAGTACATACAAACATTTAAAAACAATGACACAATAAAGAGAAAGAAGGGAAAATTTAAAGAATTTCCCTCCTATTAGAGGAGCAGAGTAAATCTTCACCTGTTGGATATACATTCAGTCCATAAAGTTGCTGAGAATATGCTTCAAAATAACATACGTATGTAAGATGCTAACTTTTAGGCAAATGCTTACTTTGATTGACCTCACATATACCCTAGAATTTTTTTCTCTCTAATCTTATGGTCATCACAGCTCATTATATATTTCTCACTCAATAATTATAAGCTTACCAAAAATTTTGTAGTGTTTAATAAGAAGAATTAAGGTAAGTTCAGGTTTAACCTGTCCAGTAGGTGTACGAATGCTGAGCTGAGCGTAGAAGTGATGGCTATAACCTCAGCATGAAGAAGAATTATATATGCCTGACCCTGTGAGAATTTAAGCAACAAAACTGATGTATAACTAAGCTAGCAAGAGGAGAGGTAAAGATTTTTTAGAATCTGAAGTGAAAAAAACAAAAAAGAGTTATGTTTCCCTAAGGTGGATCTTCTCTGTGGTAGACAATAACAAAGCAATAAAGGAATCGACAATACTTGCATACCCAGTGGGCTATTTAAATATTACTGTGACTGAGAACAAAAGACTTCAAAATTTCCCTGGCTCTCTTGTTTAAATCTATATGGGAATACAGATGTAGAGCTAATGGAGCACAATCACACAGGAAGCCTTTGGAGGCTACAAGGACTATGAATGTTGATGGGAATTCACTTCTGTGCTATGCTCTGAACAAATGACAACAGAGTAGTTAACAACTCTTTCCTTGGAGATGCAAATAGGTTCCATAGGCTGTGAAGTGAGACTCTTTCCCACTCAGATCTTATTCAAAGCAAACAGTGTATTT
>NW_007739483.1:26129-27688 GCF_000696425.1 Galeopterus variegatus | reverse complement strand
TTTAGAAGGGTACAAATACCCTAACAATTAGACTGATATGGCAAACTAGAAAGAAAGAAACAGAATTAGTTCCAACTCATTATAACTGTAAACAAGGCTTTTTTCTCTCTCACCAGGTAGGCTAGAGTGGCGTTATTTTTGTTTCACACTTCGAGAAATACGTTGCTTTTGAGTATTTAGCAAGATTTTGCTGGATCTGAATTCTACAAGTGCTACCTTTGGGGGAGATACAGTATTTTCTGGAAGATTGTTGCTAATATCGTTTTTTACTCATGTTGAAAAGAGCTCTGCTTTCTAAATAGGAGAATTTATCTCCGGGGTCTGCAGAGGTTCATCAGTGACCTTCCAGAAACACGCTGCCATCGGGAGCTATGAGGAAGGTAAAAAATCAAGATAGTTAATGCAGAACCTGAAAATAATATTTGAAGAATAAAATAGAATCCTCTCTTTTTGGGGAAAAGAGCAGCAAAGACCCGTATGGAAATCTGGATAAGAAAAAAATGAACTCAGCCTGAATGCGGATGATCACATCATCAGAAATAATGGGGTCGAATAGTAGAACTGTTCTCATAGAATTTAGCATGTGGTCTATAAATAATTACTTTAAAGCATTAGCCTGAAGAACAATGGTTTGAAACGGCAGGCAAATTTAGGTTTTTCACAAAACAGCAAAAGAACTAAATTTGTGTATTGCTTTACTTTTAAAGGGGGAAAATGTCTATTTTGGAATGCCTGTGAATTCTCTGAGGATAGGGACCACATATTATTCTTCTTTGTGTTTCTAGGACCTGAGTTGAGCTCTAAATACAGAAGCAAATCAGGAGTCTGTCTACGTGACAAGAGCCAAGATGCCAGTCGATCAGCAGAGCTCAAGACATCACAGAAAATGCAGTAGCGTGGGGGTAAATGTATTTTCCTCACTTCTTAGGAACACCATTGCATTCTGTTAGGAAAGATTCTTTGATATGTACTTGGTGTAGGCAGTGAAACCTCAGTAACTATGCTCAAGTGGAAATAGATGCCTAACAAATTGCCTTCTCAGGAACATAGATTTTTTTTTTAACTGTAGGGCTTTAGGGTTCTCCAGTGGGAGGTACAAGTTTGCCAAAGAGCAGAGTGATGAAAGAGCAAAGATCAAGACAGATGTGGAGTTTGAGCTCTACCACCAGTAGCCCTCATTTTCTCCTTTGGACAAGAGACCGTCGGTTTCCTCTCTAAATACTAAAAACTACTCAATATTTGTTAAAAGAGGCAGCAAATTGTTAGCCTCCTTGAAGCATCCACATGATTTATCTAGATCTGTTTATATATTCCTATCTCAAGTGCTGTATGCACATTGAACGCTGCTTCGTCCCCATCCTGTTACAGAATATTCTTGCTAACAGAGAGTGGGAAAAGTCAATATCTATTCTCTATGCACACATTTGAAAATTAGGTATTAGATTTTGCAGAGTCTGTTGGAGACTATCAGTTTTGTCAGAATTTCCCACAACGTTACTCTGTACCTTCGTGACATAAACTGGTCTCTGTCAGCTGCCCCAGCTTTCCGCATTCCTTCT
>NW_007739483.1:23310-25163 GCF_000696425.1 Galeopterus variegatus | reverse complement strand
GGTGAAAAGCAAAGACCAGTTTTATTTAGCAAACTCAGAGTACAGTCGAGAGGATGGAATGAGCTCGAGTGAGAGAGAATGGCTCAAGAACACTTACAGGTACATTCCCCGGGGGTTTATGTTCTTTTAGCTGCCTTTGTGTCATTTGATCATTGGTTGAGCCCTGGATGTCTCTGCTGATTGGCACCTTAGCTGGTGGGAGCTTATTGGTCCAACCAAATGGTGCCCAATGTGGGGGCAGAGCTCCCTATCTGTCTTTGTCTCCTGTGGCTATTTTTGCTCATGCACATACCTACATCTGGTTTTCCCGCTTGCAAATAACGAGGTTTCCTCTTCCTGCTCTTGTCCTTTTCTAACTTCCCACTACATTTTCCCCCTTAGAGACATGATCACCATAAATCATTACGGTTGTAGTGGGATGATGGTCCATCTTTTATAGCTGCCTCTTTGCTGAAAAGGGGTGTTGGCCTAGTCTATTGTGGATCACAAAACTCTCACCCTGGTCTAAGCAGGAGAGTGGGATTAGGAGCAGATAGTTGTGGTCAGTCCAAGGCATGTTAGTGGGTGAGCTGGTGTCTGGCCCATGCAGTGTGCAGTAGGGGCCAGGGGTGGTTCCAAGGGGTTGATATCCTTGTTGCACGGTCATCTGAAACAGAACCCCCCAAAAACCAGAGCCAGACTTAGCATCAGCAGAGGTCCTAAATAGGAGCAACAGCCATGGGCACCAATTCCAGATTTTTAACCAGGTATCTCAGCAACATTCTTCTAAAGCAAAGTCCACCTTTTTCAGCTGTTCCTCTCCTATTTTGGAGGACCACCCATGCCAGTGAATCTATCTGATCCTGGAGCTGGAGGCCCACATTGGAACAGGAACACGGACAGCCATATATTGGGCAGAAGATGAAGACAAAGAAACCAAGAATACTTATCTTTAGTGGTTAAACCAAGTGAGGGTAGAGGAGTTCTTTGCTGGGGGGTGGGCTCACGTCTTCACAGTGGCACCGATGTAACAGTGATCCAGCAAAGAAGATGGAGGTCAGGAGGCAGAGGAGGATGGTCCATGTCCCCAAGTCTGGTGATGAGAATCTTTTATTTCCTTTTAAAGAGTACCTTGAGCTCTTCTAAAGGTTCACAGGTGTAGGTTGTCTCCTTCGGGGGTGGGTCACAGTTATTGCCCTCCTGTTATGAAAGGGGGGAGCTTCACCCTGGATTGATGAACCCAGTTATCCATTTCAGCTATCTTTATTGCTGAGGGGTTGCTAGGATTACTGAAAAAGGGTCCTTCCAGTTAGGATTTAGTTTTTCACTGGGGGTTCCTTCCTTCCAGGTCTTAATTAGGACCTGGTCTCCTGGCTTTATCTGTACCCCCTGAGAGTTACTGCCAGGGGAAGGTAAGACATGAGCTCTATATTCATTTAGGGCTGCTTGGAATTGGTTCAAATTGGTAATTTATTTTATAAAGCCTGCAGCTTTGGGATCTGTGAGCATATCTGTTGAAAGAAAAGGTCTGCCATACAACATTTCATAGTGGCTGAAATTAAGCTTTGCCTTTGGGGCATTGCCCATTTTGGGGCTTAAGAGCAACGAAGAATTTAGAAACCCAATTTGTAGAGGTTTCCTGGCATAATTTGGCAAGGGTGCATTTTAGGGTTTTATTGACCCTTTCTATGTTTCCAGAGAACTGTGGCTTCCAGGTGGAATGTAGAAGATATTGTATTCCCAAGGCCTTTGCTATCTCCTGGGTTATATAGGAGGTAAAGGATGGTCCGTTATCACTTTGAAGACTGCAGGGGGGTCCAAACCTGGGAATGACTTCCTTCAGAAGGGCCTTAACCACCTTGATGGCCTTTTCG
>NW_007739483.1:19693-22768 GCF_000696425.1 Galeopterus variegatus | reverse complement strand
ATCTCCTGGGTTATATAGGAGGTAAAGGATGGTCCGTTATCACTTTGAAGACTGCAGGGGGGGTCCAAACCTGGGAATGACTTCCTTCAGAAGGGCCTTAACCACCCTGATGGCCTTTTCAGTTCTAATATGATAAGCCTCTATCCATCCAGAAAAAGTATCTGTGAAAACCAGCAGATATTTATATCCACAGCATGGAGGCATATGGGTGAAGTCAATTTGCCAGTCTTCTCCTGGACATGAACCCCTCTGCTGGACTGGCTCTTACAAAGGAGGCATTCCTTGACACTGAGTTGTTGTAGACACACAGAAGACAAACCTGTTTGAATGTTTGTGCCAATCCCTGGCCTGTAGACGAGTGACCATGGCCAAGTTTGCCTCTTTACCCAAAGGAAAGGCATCATGTAGAGCCTTGATAGCCTTCCACTGGATTGCCTGTGGGAGCCAGAGTTTGTCTCCTAACATCCACCATGACCCTTGTTTACAGCCCCCTTCAATTTGAGCCTTCTCTTCTTCTGTTTGAGCATACTGTGAGGTCATCATTTCCCCTTTCAAGGGAAAGAGTGCTAGGGCAGTTTGGGTTAGAGTCGTTGTGCTGCCAGTTTAGCCTCTCCATCAGCCCTTTGATTCCTCTCGCTATAGAAGAACCTTCCTATTGGTGCCCTCTGCAATGTTTAACAGCTACTTCCTTTGGTAGGTTAACTGCTTCTAAGAGCTGTACAATCTCAGGCCCGTGTTTGATGGGAGATTGTTTGGTGGTTAGTAATCCTCTCTCTTTCCAGGTAGCTGTCTGGGCATGAAGTACAAGGAAATCATGTTTAGAATCAGTATAGATATTTAGTCTTTGTCCTTTTCCCAAGGTCAGGGCTTGGATGAGGGCAATAATTTCAGCCTTTGTGCCCTTTTCTCCCCATGGAGAATATAGCTGCTCCCATCGGTAAACCAATTGTCTTCTGGGTTTAGTAAGGGATGATCTTTTAAATCCAGCCTACTTGCATGGATTTGGGATACATTATATATTCAAGGATGGATGGGGTGGAGTCAGTTGGCATAAAAGAGGCTGGATTTAATAGATTGCAGGTCTTTAGAGTCACCCCAGGGTTATCTATGAGAATTGCCTGATACTTAGTTGATTATTCCCCCATCATCCATAAATGTCCCTTTATTTCAAGGATTGACTTAACCTCTTGAGGGGCCAACACCTCCAAAGGCTGTCCCATAGTTATTTTTGCAGCCTCTCCTACCAATAAAGTGGTAGCTGCCACTGCTTTAAGGTAGCTAGGCCAGCCTGTAGGAGTGCCATCAAGTTTCTTTGAAAAGAATGCTATGGATCCCTAATTTTTGAGTCAGGACTTCCAGAGCTATTCCTCTTTTCTCTGCAACATACAAAATGAAGTGCTTAAGCAGATTAGGGATACCCAATGCCAGAAAACATTGGGGTACTTGAGTTGTATTTTTATGGGGACAGCCATTTTTGCCCTTCCTGGCTCTCCGGTATACCAGACAAAAGGATTGACTTGTGTATCTGTGTGGTCAGGAATGTTGGTTGGGGTTTAGATAACCAGTAATCTTGGAAGCCTATGTCTTAATTGAAGAATTAAGGTCCCCACCTTTGCCAGGGCATTCCATCCCCAAAGAGTGGAAGTGCACCTAGGGACTATTAGAAACTCCTGAAGAAATATTTCATTCTCAAATTGGCAAATCAAGGGAGGGATGAATTAGCTGATCTTATTTTTTCCCTCCACATGCATTACAATTATGGATCGTGAGGAAGGTTTCCTTGCAAAGGTAAGAAGGACAGAGTAAGTTGCCCCGTATAAGTGACCTATAACATCCACGGTTACTCAGGGTTCCTTGACAGTTATAATGGTGTTCCTGGATAGGGGCGAGGAGGATGACCCCAGGCCTCTTCAGTTGCTCGCATCTCCGTCCTGGACTACTAGAGATTTTGTTGGCCATCGCCCCTTCAGGAGCATGGGCAGTCATATCTCCAGTGCCAGGGATCATCTTCAGTACCTTGGCAAAGGTGACATGGCCCCAGCGGTGGCTGGATACTTTCTTTAGCCCATGTCTGCTCTTTTTGCACTTGAAACAGGAACTCATGGCCTTTTTCTGTTTGGTCTTTAGGTATACCCTTGGATGGTCTCTGGGTCTCAAGGGCTTTGCCAATTGTGACAGCCATAATTTTGTCCTGTTGTTTTTCCTTGCTCTGGTCCTTCCTTCCCTCCTCAAGATCATGATTGTGAAATGCCATGAATGCTGTATCGAGTAATATAATCTGATTTGTCTGTGGTCCCAATGGTAACTTCTGCAGCTTATGTCTAATATCAGGGGCCAATTGATTTATGAAATATTCTGCTATCAGGGATTGGCCTTTGGGTGAGGCCGGATCCAAATTGGTGAACTTTCTAAGTCCTTCGTCTAATCTATACCTTCGTCTAATCTATCAAAAAGAAAAACCCCTGCAGGGTTTTCATCCTTTCCTTGGATGATTGCCCTCAACTTATAATTTACAGGTTTTGCATTCCTTGTTTCATGCCTCCTAGCAGGGCTTCCACGAACTTTGCCTTTCTCATCATTCCTGCTGTCGTATTCTAATACCAATCTAGGTCCGTCATGAGGACAGTTTCTCCTCCTGGATAGTTTCCCTGAGGGTTTCTAGCAAAGATCTCATCTGCTTCTTTTCATGCCACATCTAGGATGTGGTCTTTTTCCATAGGGGTACAGCAAGTTGAAAGAATAAACTGGACATTCCTCCATGAGAAGCCAAAAACCAAGGATAGGGTCTAGAATCCATCTGTAAATTTATCAGGGTCCTCTGAATATTTTCCCAATTTTCCTTTACATTGCCGTATATCTGTTATTGCAAAGGGAACTTGGACCCTAATGGTGCCTTCAGTACCCGCCACCTCCCAGAGAGGGAGGATGGCTGATGGGGACAAAGCAGGGTACAGAGTGCCACTTCTTGTATGGGAAGGGCTAAGGAGGGGGGCTGCAGGGGCAGAAATGGCAGACATTGGACAGTATGAAGGGTCTATTTTCTCCCTGAGAGACAGGCGGATGTTGAAGCAGGGG
>NW_007739483.1:15853-19418 GCF_000696425.1 Galeopterus variegatus | reverse complement strand
GCCACCTCCCAGAGAGGGAGGATGGCTGATGGGGACAAAGCAGGGTACAGAGTGCCACTTCTTGTATGGGAAGGGCTAAGGAGGGGGGCTGCAGGGGCAGAAATGGCAGACATTGGACAGTATGAAGGGTCTATTTTCTCCCTGAGAGACAGGCGGATGTTGAAGCAGGGGTCAGCAGTTAGATCGGGGACTTGTTGTGGCTTTTTGGAATTGGTCTTTCAAATTTTGTTGCATAATGAGTGGTCCAGATGCAGAGCCATGAGGCCTGGACATAAGGAACCTCTGACCATTTCCTTTGCCTCCTGCAAAACAGGTCTAGTTGGTAGATTGTGTTGTAATTGGTGCTCCCATTTACAGGCCACAGCTCTTGGTCCCTGAGTTTATATTGAGGCCAGGCCTCATTACAAAAAAAGATCAAGCATTTTTTCTTCAGATTGTCTGGGTCAAACCTGTCCCAGTGGTTAAAGGTACATCTGAGAGCGGAATCCAGGGGAATACATTGAGTGCTTCCCATGATGCCCTGCAAGGAAGAAAAAGAGAGGGAATATTTAAGGGGATGGTCCCTGGGTCAAAATCCTCCCCAGAGTGTCCTCTGGAGTGGGGCATTTAGCCCTTGGCGAGGATCCGTTGGGCATCCCCAACTGGGTTCCTCCTTATTATACGTATACCCTTCTTGGTCATCCCCAAAGAAGAGTCCTCTGTGATGCCAGACGTCTCTGGCCTTAGGATCAGCCCTAGGCCCTTTCTTTTGCTTTCCCCTAAGACTAATTTTGGCTCCTTACAGTGAATTAGTCCAAACCAATGTGGGAGTAGGTTAACTTGTGATGGGCCCTGAAGTGCAGGTGGGGAGCAAGATCTGTGCCTCCAAGTAGGAAAAAGAGAATTAACTAATATTTCATTGATAACAATGCTATTCCACAAGTATAACAGCCCAGACTGTGGGATGGGTTGAAATAAAAAAAAGTCTACCAAACAAATGTAGGTTCCCTTAACAAAGAGTTTACAGGGTAATTGTGTACTTAATCCTGTTGTTTTTCATTAACCTTTTGCACCTGGGTTCCCAACACACGAGCAGGGCCAAATAGAGCTCCCACTGCCTGTGAGGGAGGCGCTGCCGGGAGCAGTCACCCAGGGGAACTGGGATCAGCTGGAACACTCCACGCCAGTTCTAATGCTCTCCAGATGGCAAGGTTAATTCTATTTACATATTTTCCTTTCTTAACCACCAACTTTAATTGTAAAATATATATATATACTCCCCAGTTTCTCTAATTTGCTGCTCCCAGATGTTACTCTCCATTTCCATTCCATATCTAGAAGTCGGTTAATCATCAGATCTATGACTCATCAAGCAAGAGTGGAGGCATTCTGCTTCCTCTTCTCAGAAAAGTAAGTGGCCTTCTCCTCACTCAGACCCAGAGTTATGAAGTCCACCTAGACCTGCTCAGCTGTGAGAACCTTCTTCAAGGCACCATTTGGAACCAGAAGGAACTGCCTGATCACACACAAGATGCCCATTGGTCTAATGACCCCCAGACATGCCTCATCAACAACTGACGGGCAATAGCCCACCACCACAAACCTGGGGTGTGGAGAAATTGTCAGGGGCTCTCCACCTGTCATATGGCTCCACCTCTTTCTCAGCCATAAGCAAGCTCTCACTTTTTGGGGGATAGGCTGCCCTGCCCAGGCCAGGAGAAGTGGTTGACAAGAAAGGTGGGTTAAAAACAAAACCTCAGCTAGCAGAGCATGAAGCAGCTCACAAGCACAACGGGGCAGTTGGTAATAATCGGGGAGGAAATGTTTAATGTGGTTTAGAAGGGCAGTTTCCCTAGGAGACATTCAACTGTGCAACCATAATAACAACAACAACACGACAGGAAAAATAAGCCTCTGCATCCCACAGGGCATGAGGCTCTGTTGGACTGGGTCACAGTCCCTTCAAACCCGTTGTGCAGACTGGGTCACAGACCCCTCATATGCAGGTCATGAACTAGGTAATTGGAAAGATCCTGGGAGCTGTTGGTAAAGTTGATAGGCTTTATTTGGATATGAGCTCAGGTAACTAACGGTAGCTCCACAGCAGTCACAGCCACCCTGGTGGTCTTCCGGGGCATCCTGGGGGCCCTCTGGATCAGAGCCATTTGTCCTTTATACTTAAGTCAGATAACCTAGGGACAACTGGGTGCGAGTCAGATAACCAAGGAACACCTGGGCACACATGCACAATTACATCAGACAATAGCCAAGGAACACCTGGGCACACATGCACAGTTAACATATTTACATCAAACTGGCTAAATCATGCTCAGCAAGATTCCAAACAGCTGAGGGAGCCTGACCATTTTTCATTTTCCTTATGGGCTCTTACCTCAATACTGACTTCATGTCAATCAAAACAGGGGAGAGGAGGAGCAAAGTGAGAAAGTGAAAGTAGAAATAGAAAAAGAAAACAAGTTGTCACTCACCCTCTTGGGTTCTTGGCTTCCACGGAGATTGTTTTTAATCCTTTTTTGCTTCCTAGCCAATGCACCAAGATGTTAAGGGAAATGTGTTTCCCAGTCGGGGAACCAAGATTTTAAGGGAAACTTCAGGTTCAACCAAGATATTAAGGGAAATTGAGGAGTTCCACTGGCTAAGTCCAGGTTCTTGGTGTCTCGAACAAAGAATTGGATGAGACATGCCAGAGGTGAAAAGCAAAAAGCAGTTTTATTTAGCACAGCAAGAGTACACTCCAGGGAGAATGGAATGGGTTCAAGTGAGAGACAATGGCTCAAGAACACCAAAAAGTACATTCCCAGGGGTTTTCTTAGCTGGATTTGTGTCATTTGGTCATTGGTTGAGCCCTGGTAGTCTCTGTTGATTGGCAGCATAGCTGGTGGGAGCTCATTGGTTCAACCAATTGGTGCCCAACATGGGGCAGAGCTCTGTGTCTTTGTCTCCTGTGGCTGTTTTTGTGCATGTGAATGCCTATGTCCAATTTTCCCACTTGCAAATAACAAGGTTTCCTCTTCCCGCTCTTGTCCTTTTTTAACTTTCCACTACAGCATGAGACTAAGGACCTAATGGGATATCAGCAGGAATAGTGTATATAACTTCCTAAGGTGGCTTCAAAGGGAGGGACAAGCCCTTCTTCCCATTCTTCCTTCCTATTGGATGCAAAGTGGAGCAGAAAGAGCATGGCCTGGGGAATGGAGGCCACAACTGGCATAGCAACAGGAAGGAAGGAGCCTTGGTCTCTGACACATTGAGTATTCTAACTCCTTTGGACTGCGTGTGTTTGGACTCCTATTTAAGAGAGAAATAATCATCCATCTTGTTACTGGATGTTATATTACTCACCACCCAACCTGATCATGGCTGATATAGTCAGTGCTCTCTTCTTCAGCGCTGCTTCTGCTCTATTGTTAAATCCAGTGATCCTTTGAGGCTGCTGCCATTTGCCTAAACCAGCTTCCACCGCTCCCTGTGGCTAATGTCTCCTGACCTCACTCCTTCCCTCTAATCCTTCGAAGACCCCAACAGCTACTCTCAAAGTTTTCTACCCCATGTTTTGCAAAATGAC
>NW_007739483.1:13501-14291 GCF_000696425.1 Galeopterus variegatus | reverse complement strand
CAAAATTATTTAACTTTCATTTTGAATAAATGTGGGTCATCCAAATCAATCTTTCATCCAACACTGAAACAATTTCTATAGCATCCCGAGAAGTGTTTGCTAACCTTTCTTTAAAAACTGCTAAGCAAGGAGCTTACTACCTCACAACATAGTTCATGTATATCTATTTTCACATAGATGCAGTTATATCAATGGCACTTTGGAAGGATGAAGGTAAACACAAGGGCTCGAATCCCATCTTGAACCTGGAAATCTCTATAAACTTTTAATATCTCTTAATATCAACTCTTCTTTGTAACAAATTGAAATTTGTCTCCCCGTAACCTCTTTCTTTTGGTTTTTGACTGAATTTAGAGATAGTCAGACTAAGCTAGTGAACAGAGCTTGTTTGATAAATTGGTGAGCATCTAACCTCACCACAGGAGATAATTTTCCTCAGTTCCAGCCAATCCAGGAAATTGCTTTCTTAGACTGCCATAGGTTTATTTGTCTTCAGTAGTAGAAATGGGTTTCAATTAAAAACAAAACAAAATAACACGAACAGGTCAACCGTAACATATCTGCATGCTATACCTGGTATAAGCGTCCCCGGAATGTGACCACTACATTGGATTGAGATAGTTTACTAATAATCCCTCCACTTTGAGCCTCCTTTGTAACAGTTGCTAGGTATGCCTTGCAGTTGAAAATCTGATAGAAAAGAAACAAAGTTTTGAGAGCAGAAAAGTCAGGAACTGGGGAATACGCTCTACGTCTCTTAGGTGCTTCTTGATTTATGAGCTTCATAAAA
>NW_007739483.1:7978-12816 GCF_000696425.1 Galeopterus variegatus | reverse complement strand
AGGAACTGGGGAATACGCTCTACGTCTCTTAGGTGCTTCTTGATTTATGAGCTTCATAAAAGGATAGTCAGGGACAGTGGGATTATGTATATGACATAGAAAATTTCATCATAATGGTGCTGGACCTGATAGGAAGAGTGATTGTCATATCCCATGCACAAGGTTTCCCATGCACTATTTTTATATGGCTCTAGTAATTGATAAAGCTTTTTTATTTTATTTTATTTTTTTTTTTGCAGTAGAGAATCAGAAGTAGCATCAGTAGTATGGGAGCATTTGAGAACACTCTCTTGTAATACCAGTAATGAGCTCTGTTTGTTTATCATCATTCAAGTACCCATGAATCTCTATTATTTCTATTTTCCTACTTGGGTTTTTTCTTGTGTCTATAAAGATATCTTGAGACTTGAGACATTATTGCTTTTTTTTTTTCGTAAAATTCAATTATATAATGTTTCTTCTGTTTGCTTCAAGTGCTTGGCTTGCTTTACAGAGTACAATTTCCTGTTCTAAGTGCTCACAAGCCTTGTATTCAATGCTTCCCTCCAGAACTATGCTGTGAATCGATCTCTAAATCACTAGCCAGTAGTTTCATGACTCTATCTCCTCATGTTAAAAATTGGAACATTTCCTTATTCTATATTTCTGTAATTTGTCATATTTGTCACAATTCTTCAGTAATTACTAATGCTTCATTCTATTTTATCTGCAGGTTTTGTCTCCTGGGGTGTAATTAATCAGAACCCAGGATCTTGAATTTATTTAAAACAGTTCAATGCTCTTGTATTATTTTGATTTTTGTTTGTTTGTGCGTCACATATTTATTTAAGCTCTAAGCGTTCAGGTCTGGAGTTGGAGATGAAGCTATAACAATTAACTTGATATAGATTTTGCTTCCTAGGACTTCAAGTCTCATAACAATAATAGATGAAGTAATTGAGTGTTGCATGTGAATGAGGACTGCATATCAGGTGTTTGCCTACTAGATGCATCATGGGGTTGATGACACTCATCCTACAGAAGAGGCAGCTGCTTCAGAGAGATCCAATGAGTTATGAAGCTCTCAAAACTCAAGAGTAAAAGTATGTGTTCAAACCTAACGTTTGTGTTCACCCTGACTCATTAAACTTATTTAACGTGAAATTCTGTCTCTCATTAATCCAGTTGACTGTACCAGTTTTGGTTTTCAGTACATTCTTGTTTTTTGTTTTTTGTTTTTCCTTTTATTTTTGTTTTAATTTATTTATTTTAAGACCACCTTCTTATAATTTCCAGAGAGAAAATACAAAACAAGAAACAGACTTGTTTTCAAATACATAAACAGTGTACTGGAGTTAAAAAGCATTATTGATCACACTGTTACAGAAGAATGAAGTCTAGGGCTCTTCCGTATTTCTGAGGAATTAACATAATTTCTCTTTTCCTACCATTGGGATGTTCTCGGGTGAAAGTCACTGCTCCTGCCCTTTGACATATTTTCCATGTATAAGATATGAAGCTGACAGTTGGAGCAGGGCATTCCCAATCCCATGCCAGAACCAAAGGCTAGTGGCCACATTCTTCTTTCAAAGAAGGTAAGCAAGAAAACAATTCCTAATCCAAAACCAGTACCTATCTTCACAACCTCCTCCGCCAGGCCCCAGTCGCACTCCCTGCTAAGCTCTGACTCAGACATGTCCCCCACCCATAGCCCCAGCTTTCCTTTCTGCCAGCTGGGTACTCCGACTCCTGGCAAATTAAGGACATTCTTAACAGAGAAGCCAGAAGTAAATAAGGATTTAGAAGGAATGCTTATTTTCTATCATCCACAGATGTGTTTGAATTTTATCGGTGGACATATGTGAGTATTCTTGCACAATACTAACAGAAGTATAATATTACATTGCCTTCTCCCAATATTGGGGCCATGTTCTTTTCCTCATTTTTCCAACTTTAAACATACTTCTTAATACCCCTTATGTTGTTGTCTGTACTAAGACTCATTCAAAACTATCATTTCTACCCATTTCAGTATTTCTACCATGAACTTGTGGGGTTTCCCCCCACCTTTAATGTGTTTCTTCTTTTACATACATCCTTTACCAAAATCATCCAAGATATCCTTGGGGAAACATACTTTAGATGACTTCTTTCCCTCTGGTTTATCTTTATTAGGATGATACATAACCATTACATTTTTACTTTAATAGAAGTATCTTACCTCTGAGTATATTTCATAATAGCAATAATCCTTCTTGTCTCTTACTGGAAATCAGTCATTCTTAAGTCCCAGATGTACACAAGACCATGCCTAGAGTTCCCTTCCTTAGCTAATGTGTCAAGATATTAACTTCCTAAGTTTCCTGCCACTTTCATTTCATCAATATTTTTTTTTGTAATAATTAATGCTAGAGCAGCAGTAACCTTTATTACTTTCAGTGCCTTATCAGACATAAAAAGTCAGCAAGATAACTTAACTACAGTTGCTTTGATCAGTATAAAATTTCCAACCAGGGCCGGCCTGGTGGTGCACTGGAGAGTGTGCCACTTGGGAGTGCGGCGGCGCTCCCGCCGAGGGTTCGGATCCCATGTGGAGACCGGTTCCCGCTCACTGGCTGAGCGCAGTGCGGGTGCAACACCAAGGGTTGCGATCCCGTTGCCGGTCCCCGGTGCGGACGCAACACCGAGGGTTGCGATCCCGTTACCGGTCAGTAAAAAAGACAAAAAGGAAAAAAAAATAATAATAAAAAATAAAAAAAATAAAATAAAATTTCCAACCAAATCAAAATAGGTGTAATTCCCCAACTCTTGGTAGGCATCTTTGCTATTAAAAAACAATCTGTACTGGAAAACATATTTTATTTGCTCAGTCCGCTCAATGTTCAGTAGTATCCAAAAATATTATTGATGAAATAAGTATTATTCTTAATTTAGAGTCAGAAGATCAGTGCACAAACCTTGGTAATCAGTTTCCTCTTATCAGCACCATCACCTTTTTGGAGTAACTAGTCTTCTCTGAGTCTTTTTACCTTCTGAAAAATGAAATCAAAAGGAATAATGTGCAAGAAGTTATTTTTAAAAATTATAGAAAATAATCTAATAACAATAATAACAAAATTTCCTGTGTTTTCCTCTTCTTTCGGTATCCTTACCTAAATGAATATCTACTAAGCTAAAATCAGATAGGCCTTAAATAGTCATTTGTTTTGTTTGTTTTGGCTTCATGTTAAACACTAGCTTTAATGAATATTCCAGAACTTTGTAATTTCACCAAAAATCAGAGTGAAAATATGTTGGTGTTCAATTTTACGTGCCACAATTTAAGATGACACAATATTTTACTAACTCAAAAATTGCTTAAATGACATACTGGTATTATAGAGTAATTGGCAATTTCAAATCATAACAAATCTGTTTCTTTATAACTCCACCATATATAGAACTCTGTAGTTCCATAAAATCCTAACATTCTTTTAAATATTTATATAAAAGAAAATAATTTATAACCTCATATGTCTTGGCATCAGGCTGACCTGTGTTTGAATTTTGGCTCTGAAAATTTGTGTGATCTTAGGCAAGAAGTAATTTTAACTCTTTGGGGCTCAATTAATTCATCTTAAAAAATGATAAAAATGTATTTGCTGAATGTGAAGAATAAATGAGATATCATGATATGTTGTGCATGTAAAATTCTTTATTACCTGTTAGTTGCTATAATTATTCTTAAACAAATGCCACTGTACATCATTATCGAAATTAGGAGTCTATTGAAAGCTATACAACAGTGTTGTACAAATTCAGGAGGTACAATTTCCATAGCATTCCATGTAAATGGCATGCCTTGTGTTTGTGCAAAGCCGTGGCTTGCAATTCAAGCAACTTACTCTGTTGTATCCAAATCCCACTAATTCAACAAATATATAGTCAGTATCTACTAGGATTCAGTACTGTGCTAGATGATGGGAAAACAAAAACAAATAGTACACCATCCCTTTTTACATAGAGCATACCATTTAATAAAAACCTTAGATAGAGAATTACACTAGAGAAAAAAAGGAAGCAAGGCCCTTTGATTTCACATATAGCTTCTTAGTGCACATTATGATAATGCTACTTTTCTGCAAAGAAATTAGAAAAAGCTGTTCCTTGTAGGTGGGATGGGGCAGAGTGCAAGTTTCATTCTATAGTCCCATGTCTTGGAGAGCTAAACTCAGGCTCACTTCAGTCCCCAATCATATTTCCTTAGCAAGGTAACTTTGTGCAGTACACAGCCTGCACAACTGTACTTGGAGATACTGAATTCAAGATAATAAAAGAGGTTATATTTTATTTGGGGATATGCTATCACAAAAATCCACACTGACTCAAATTAATGAAACCTCAAAATTTTGCATTATTTGTATAAAGCCAAGGAACCAAATCTTGGTTCATTGTTGCATTTGATGAAATATGAGTCTGGCATTTACAGTAATTGAACAACAATTTAAATCTTTGCTGCAGTCTGGAGGAAAATGCCGAAAAGGATTGCATTCATACAGCAAGACTTATTAAATTTTTTGGTTTTTTTCTTTTAATATCTTATACCTATGGGTATATAGGGTTGGAGGAAATATTCATCTTCCAGTTCCACTTGTTTAAGGAGTAAGATTTTATGGGAAATGTCTTTATTCGCAGGTAGAATGAAATGAAAAGTGTTGCATTACAGTATGATATTTAAAAAATTCTCATTTTCAGACACCATTTAAGTCCACATAATTGGTGAGCCAACTTCGCATATTTTTTTTATTTAATACTAGCTAAAGTTAGTAGTCTTAAGTTAAAAATTAATTTTTTAAAATTAATTTAATTTAAAATTAATT
>NW_007739483.1:4737-7726 GCF_000696425.1 Galeopterus variegatus | reverse complement strand
TCATTTTCAGACACCATTTAAGTCCACATAATTGGTGAGCCAACTTCGCATATTTTTTTTATCTAATACTAGCTAAAGTTAGTAGTCTTAAGTTAAAAATTAATTTTTTAAAATTAATTTAATTTAAAATTAATTTTTTTTTACTTTTAGCAATAAAACAAGTCTTAATACATTTAAAAAGACTAAGATCATAGAAAACATGTTCTCTGACCACAATAACAGAAGGAAATTTAGAAAATTCACGAATGTGTGGAAATTAAATACCACCTTTCTAAATAAACACTGTTTAAAAAGAAAAATCACAGAGAAATTAGCAAGTACATTGAGATATAATAGACATCCTCTTCTTTTTCTGGTCTCTGCTGGTGATTCTCCTTGTGTCAATGCAATTGAGTGTCTGGCGGGCCATCTGCACAGTGGCCATGGCCACTGCTGTGGCATCGAGCTGCTTTTGTGGCAGCTGTGGCTATGGCGGTGACAGTGGAGGGCCACCCATGTGGACGTGGTGTTTTCGGTGTGCTCCTTGCTTGGTTGTGGGCATAGGGTGTGGTCCTTGGCTCCTGCCTCAAAAGTCTTTTAAAATATAGCACAAAAATGCTATATTTTAAAACTGTATTTGTGCTGTATTTTAATATATATTTATTAAATATATAAAACTTTCATGCTGTATTTTAAAACTACCTTTGTGCTATATTTTAAAACAAACTGCTGCACTTCCTTTTGACTCCTAGCCCTAAAAGCTCAGGAAAAATATATACACTTTAGGATAGGGAACAGATAATTAACGGTTGCCTATAATTCTAAAGCTGAGCATGTTCAATCTGGGTAATTACACCAAATCAGGCAGAAACACTATTATCAGCTGTTAAATGCTATTGTACCACTAGGCTTTTTACCTTTGTTTTTCCACTTGAGATGAGACATGACACCTTAATTGAATATATCCTCAAGTTGATGACAAATTTTTTAAATATACAAAAGTACTTTCCCCCTACTGAGTACTCAAGAGCAGTTCTAAAAGTAGCTGAGACCAATCTCACAAGTCTGCAGATGATGGTATATTTTACCTGATCTTTCTAAATTCTCTTCCGGAGGAGCATATTTATAATTAATCTTTTAGGCTTTAAAAAAATGCTTTTCAAATAACTTTTAGTTCTTTTATTTGTATTCATTCACTGCTCTGAGATGAGCCCGAGAACAAGGTTGAGAAGCAGAGCATCCTAGAATTAGTGAGTATATGGGGAGTTGTTTTGCCCAACACCCAGTATGTCTTTTAAAAAGTCATCCAGTTTACTTGTGGCCTGGCAAGAACTAATACCTGATTCTCATGAAGTAGCATGACTTTACTACTCCCAGGAGTTTTGGGGTTCAGAGCTCAATGTCATGTCTGCAATTTGAAAAGAATTGAGACAGTGAACACTATTCAAACAATATTTTATAATGTTGATTTTATGTCCATCACTTAAGTTTCAATGTTGTTCAATAGTCATAGTAACTTTGAAAACACATGAAGCAACAGCTGGGGTAGGCTAGCCAGACAGAGATAAGGGGTGGGGGCTGGGGATGCATATTTTAATATCTTCCAAAAGTGGGTTTTGACCAATAAAACATGTATTCTTCTCCTTTATATTTGGATATAAAAGAGAAGAAGAACAACTCAGGAGAGAAAGTACAAACTGATCTTCCAATTACTCCTCTTATTTAATATTCTAAAACCCTTATCTTTTAAGAATTTGGGGTGAAGTAGGTCAGTACTTTTTGCCCAAAGTTCTGTATTCAAAAGATTTGGAAATATAATTATTTAGATCAAGAGTAGAACAAAACATAAAAATAATGTTTGTCATTTTATCCATCCATGTTTACTGTTAAAAAAAAGTTAAAGGACTAGCTTGTGAAAGGAAGAGAAAAAAGTTAAAGGTGAATCTACAGAACCACATGGGACATTCCATATACAACACTGGCTTGGAAAAAATGTTTTATTTCAGTTCTTATACATATTTAACTTGCAGTGATGCTGAAGCATGTTATTGAAATGGACTAATAGGCAGGGAGAGATCTGGCTCATAATCTCATAAATCCTAGTTAGTCATTTAGATTGTGCAAGTTTCCCAAGGGACAGTTAAGCAAAAGGAGGACAAAGGGTCAAGCACTAGACCTTAGAAAGTTCCCATGTTCAAAAATGAGATTTAAAAACTGAGAAACACAAAAAAAGAAATCAACACAAGGAGCTCAGTAGTTGAAAGGGGAGATAAAAATCAAAGTCATGTAGAACTGCAAAAGCCAATGCAGAAAAGCAGTGTTGGAGCAGCTACTTTTAAGAGTCTGAAATATTGGAGGTGGGCTGGGGGTTCAATGAAGACAATTCACCCAGCACATGTGAAAGTCACTTGGGCCTCCATGACATGTCTCTCACCCCCACCTTCCTATGAATCTTGGTTATTATAACCTACTCCTCTGATCTGAGCCTTATCTTCAAAGTTATGGCATCATTTTGGGTTGAAGTAGAGGGTCACAAATATGTTTTCAAAAGCGGTTTACCCTGAATGGCTGTAGTTTTATAAGAAAAAACATTGGGCACTGAAACACTTAGATCTATAATTTAATATATAGACATTTTGTTCTTGATGCTTAATCCTCCTCTTGAGTCATCATTTTCTTAATAGATATGCTGACTTTTCCAATCTGATTTCTTTTTGTATGGCCTGCTACCCCAGTGCTGTCTAGGTTTTTGTGCAGGTTTTCATTCTAGAATTTTAGACCTCAGGGGTCGCTTGGGCATCACCCTGTTCAGTCTCATTTTATGAGAAAGGACCTGATACTAACAGGCTTAGCACTTTGCCCAAAAACACAGCTAATTGGCTTCAGAAAATAAAGTTTCCATAATGGCATTATAAGTTAACTGCAGTTTCTCTTAAGTGCATGTATATCCTATATTAAGAGCAGAGATATCTTATTAGAAGGTTATAATGGTTAGATCTCAGCTTTACCA
>NW_007739483.1:2772-4215 GCF_000696425.1 Galeopterus variegatus | reverse complement strand
AGGACCTGATACTAACAGGCTTAGCACTTTGCCCAAAAACACAGCTAATTGGCTTCAGAAACTAAAGTTTCCATAATGGCATTATAAGTTAACTGCAGTTTCTCTTAAGTGCATGTATATACTATATTAAGAGCAGAGATATCTTATTAGAAGGTTATAATGGTTAGATCTCAGCTTTACCATTACCACATGACTTTAGATAAGTTACTCTATCTTTCAACTCCTCGTTTTTCCCACATATAAAATAAGCATAATAATGGTACCTCTTTAATAGGGTTGTTGTGAGGATTCAATGGGCTAATACACCTAAAGCCTTAGCACAGTGTCTACGAGTAGCAAGCACACGACACATGCCAGCTCTCTTGCTGTTGTCATCGTTGTTCCTTGTTATGCACAAAACAAACTTTAGGCCTCTTCTTGAGGAATGCACACTGTTGTGTTCAATTAATTTAATAAAATTAAACTTAAACTATATTTCTGAGAAGTTTATGGTCTTAGAAAATTTTAGTTTGATTCTAGCTCTGCTATTTATTATCTGGGTATACTTGGGAATTCATTCAAACTCTCTGATTCTCAGTATCTTCTTTTGTAAAGGGAGGCCAGGAATGATTTTTGTCTCATGGAGTTACTGTGACAATCAAACAGATAATGCATATAAAAGAACTGTGTAAATTATAAAGAGCTGTATATGTGCGAGGCACTGTTTTTCTTATTGGTCTCATCATGGAACACTAAATTCAATGGAACCCTGTCCCACAAAATTATGCTTAAAATAGAATATGGAAGCAGGTTGTGATAACACCATTCGTCTTGTTTACTTGTAATGATTTCCCTTTTTTCTACTCCTTTCCCTTCCCTCCCCTCTCCTCACCTTTTCTACCTTACTCTCCTTTTTCCTTCCTTCCTTCCTTTTTTCCTCCCTCCCTCCCTTGCTTCCTTCTTTCCTTCCTTCCTTCCTTCCACCATTATTTTTGGATGCTACTATGTTCCAGGTCCTGTGCTAAGTACTGCAAATAATAAAACTAATTTTTCCCTCAAGGGATCTCATCGTGAGTATGGAACACATGCACACACAAAAGTAATAAATTATATAATAAATGCAACAATAAATGTATGAACTGAATAGGGAGTAGTTATGCAATTATCGTATTGGGTCTTTAGGACTGTGTCTTTATCTTTCTGTATTCTCTTTTTATTATAAAATCTTGAAACACAGAAAACAAAAGTTGAGTCTCAAACACGGAGTCATAAGTACCTTGGCATAGCATTTATTATATATTCAGGGTACTGAACGTATAACAAAGTATGGATATATAATCATTGTCAAAAAGATTGTGATAATTATAGTTGGGCGACTTAGTCTGAGAAGGACTGCAAGAAGAATTCCAGAAAATATTCTGAATGATCCTTTAATTCCCCTTTTGCATCCTATTCTCATGGTTA
>NW_007739483.1:0-1690 GCF_000696425.1 Galeopterus variegatus | reverse complement strand
TCACAAAAACTTATTGTTAATAAGGTTTATTTAAAGCTTATTTTCCTATATAATTATACAATGAATTTCCAAAGTAAGCATTACCGTAAACAGTGAAAATATTTGTAGGAAATAGGTAGTCAGAATTATATATAAACCTTTTTTTCACAATTTCTTTTTTTAGTTTATTTTTTATGAAGGCATAATTGATTACACATATTTGTGGGGTACAAAGTTGACTATTGATAGCTGTGTACAATACATGATGGTTAAATCAGGATAGCTTATTCATCATTACAATATGTAATCATTCTTTGTGTCTGTTAACCAATTTAAATGCATACCTTTCTCTATAAAGTGCTTAAGCTAATGGAATAGTTATCAATTTATTAGTTACTATATCTGACTGTATTGACCAAATTTTTGTAAGAGAGGGAAAAAAATAACAGAGAATTAGGTAACGAAAGAAGGTTACTATAGGATTGAAGACAGGTTGAATGTAATAACAGCTAACATAATTGAGCCCTATGTGTCCTGCAATGTTTTGAGTACTTTACATGTTATCCTCTGAAGTAGGTGCCATCATTACCCACATCTTACAAATGAGAAACTGAGGCTATCGATTATTAATAACATGTCCAAAAGGAGCTAACTAGTCAAACTGCCCCAGGATATGAGCTGAGGCACTCGTGTTTCCAGAGTCCACTCATTTAACCTATTGTCTACTCAGTGACAACATTGTCTTTCATCTTCCCTAAATATATATTATATAGAACCTAATAGATGGGCTCAGCCAGAAGCAATCAACATATATCATGCCTGAAATATGTGTTTTATACTAATACTCAAAAACAATAGACTAAAGTCCAACGGACCTGGCTTATGAGCTTGCTTGACCATAACTTAGTTTTTTGAGGAGTCTGTAAACACTCTTTGAGCCTGTTTTCCAGAGTATATAATGATGGAAAGATAGGCCATCTTGTTGAGTTATTGTATAGATTACATGAAGTACTAACACAGTGGACACATGGTAAATACCCAGAAAATAGTAACTATTATTATTAGTGCTGTTATCTCATGGTAACAAATCCATTTTTCATGGCCACCTTTTAAAAATTCATCTTTTTTATTTTGAATTATTTTTAATTTAATTTTATTTTCTCAATATACAACATAGTTGATTATTGTGGCCCATTACTGAAACCTCCCTCCCTCCTCCCTCCTCCCTTTCCCCCCTCCCTCCCAACAACGTCATATCTGTTCGCTTGTCTTATCAACTTCAAGGAATTGAAATTGGTGTGTCTTCTTCCTCCCCCCCCAATTTATTTGTGTATTTATTTATTTATTTTTAGCTCCCACAAATAAGTGAGAACATGTGANTTTCCCCCTGCTTAGCTGCGTCATCGTGGAACACCTTTCCATGTGCCCCTGTCTTTTCATCCACCGTCTGTCTAACTGCTCCTTTGTCTCCCGCTGTGTCTCATGCCAGTCGACTTCTCGCTTGCCTTTGCTCTCACCCACCTCTTCCTTTTATGCTCCAATGCACAGCGAGCTCAAAATGGCATCACACTGATCTCCCTTTACTTGAAGGATCACAGCACCACTGCTGCGAAATGCAGAGTTTCTACATTGATTCGGCCTCCTTGTCTTTCTGTCTGCTAGTTAAACTCCATTTTTAAAAGAATTCAAGTTGCTTAATTCAGATTGCAAC
>NW_007739482.1:34598-36177 GCF_000696425.1 Galeopterus variegatus | reverse complement strand
CTTCTAGCTGGATAGTTCCCTTTATCATTATATAATGGCCTTCTTTGTCTTTTTTTAATGTCTTTTTGGTTTAAAGTCTATTTTGTGTGATATAAGAATAGCTACTCCTGCTCGTTTTTGTTTTCCATTTGCATGGTATATCTTTTTCCATCCCTTCACTTTTAGTCTATGAGTGTCATTACAGGTGAGATGGGTCGCTTGAAGACAGTGTATACTTGGGTCTATCTTTTTAATCTAGTTAGTTAGTCTGTGTCTTTTGAATGGGGAGTTTAGTCCATTCACATTTAGAGTAGTTGTTGAGAAGCGTTGTTTAATTCCTGTCGTTTAATTGCTATTTAGGTGGTTTAAATATCATTATTTCCCCTTTTATTTCTCTTCTTCAATGTGAGTTGGGGATTTAAGGTGGAATGGNGCTGTAAAGCCATCTGGAACCTGATTTTTTTGTTGGAAGATTGCTAATTACTGCTTCAATCTCCTTGCTTGTTATTAGTCTGTTCAGGTTTTCTATCTCTTTTTGGTTCAGTCTTGGTAATTTATATGTGCCTAGAAACTTATCCATATCTTCCATATTTTCAAATTTGTTGTCATACAGTTATTTATAATAGTCTCTAATGGTTCTTTGTATTTTTGTGGTGTCAGTTGTAATGTCTCCCTTTTCATTTCTGATTTTTGTTATTTGGGTCTTCTCTCTTCTATTTTTTGTTAATCTAGTTAATGATGTGTCTATGTTTATCTTCTCAAAAAAACAACTTTTAATTTTGTTAATCTTCTCTATTGTTTTTTGGGTCTCTTTCATTCAGTTCTGCTCTGATCTTAATTATTTCTTTCTCTCTACTGCCTTTAGGTTTGGATTATTGTTGTTTTGCAAGTTCTTTGAGGTGTAGCATTAGGTTGTTTATTGGAGTCTTTCCATTTTTTTTTATATAAGCATTTACTGCAATAAATTTCCCTCTTAGTACTGCTTTTGCAGTATCCCACAAGTTTTGGTATGATGTATCCTTGTTTTCATTTGTTTCTAGAAAATTTTTGATTTCCTGTTTAATTTCTTCTTGGAGCCATAAGTCATTCAGGAGCCTTTTATTTATTTTCCATGTATTTGTATATCTTCCAGCTATTTGCTTATTGTTTATCTTCAGTTTTAGTCCATTAGGGTCTAAAAAGATTGTTGGAATGATTTCAATTTTTAAAAATTTGCTGAGACTAGATTTGTGGCCTAATATGTGGTCTATCCTGGAGAATGTACCATGAGCTGATGAGAAGAAAGTGTATTCTTTAGCTGTTGGGTAAAATGTTCTGTATATATCTGCCAAGTCCAATTGGTCTAGGGTGTAGATTAAATCCTGTGTCTCTTTGTTGACTTGTTGCTGGGAAGTCCCATTCTGTATGGAGAGACGGGTGTTCAGATCACCCACTATTAATGTATTAGGACCTGTCTCCTCCTTTAGGTCTAAGAGTGTTTGCCTGATATACCCCTGGTATTGGGTGCATACATGTTTATGATTGTTATGTCTTCTAGCTGGATAGTTCCCTTTATCATTATATAATGACCTTCTTTGTCTTTTTAAATATTTTTTGGTTT
>NW_007739482.1:31694-33598 GCF_000696425.1 Galeopterus variegatus | reverse complement strand
TTTTTTTTTTTTTTTTGTCTGCCTGAGTTATTTCAAAAAGACCATCTTCAAGCTCTGAAATTCTTTCTTCTGCTTGCTCTCCCCTGCTGTTCAAGCTCTCAGTCATGTTTTTTATTTCGTTGAGTGAGTCTTTCATTTCTGGAAGTTCTGCTACACTCTTTTTTATGGTATTAATCTCTTTGTAGATTTCCTCCTTCATATTCTGGATGTTATTTCTTGTTTCATTGTGTTCTCTGATTGAGTCTTCCTTTATTTCTTCAAGTTTCCTTAAGATCATTACTCGAAATTCTTTTGTAGATATTTCAAGGATTCCCTGTTCCATGGAGTCTGATTTTGGGGTATTACTGTTTCCTTTTGGTGGTGTCATTTCTTCTTTAATTGTTTGTACTTCTAGTGTTTTTTCACTGATTCTTGGTCATTTGATAGGGGGGTTGCTTCTTCTATTACACTGAGGTTGGCTGTGAAGTGGCCTTGGTCGCTACTGCAGGGGGTGAACTGTCTTACTTGACAGTAGGTGTGGTGGTGGTTACGTTAAACCAACTTGGTTCCCGTTTGAGACTCTGTAGTGGTAGAATGAGCCCCTAACATATGGAGTTCTGCTGGGCCAAACTTGGTGGGTCAGATCCGTAGGCTGGTGCTCCCCTCTGGGTCTGAGGTGGGATGAGGGGCCACGTGGAGCCATGTGGTTTTGCTGGCTGGCTGGTGCTGGTCGGCTCACCTGCGCAGTGCTTGTGCTGGTTCCGGGTGGTGGGGCGGGTTCCTGGAGCTTCCCCCTTGCCTGGGTCCAAGGTGGTGGGGTGACAGGGGCTGCGTGGAGCAACACAGTTCTGCTAGCTGGCTGGCACCAGCAGGCTCACCTGCTTGGTGCCGGTTCCAGGCGTCAGGGCCCTATTAAGATTTTGGGGAAATTGTACCTAGATAAATTGGGAAATTGATTCACAAATAGCACATGGTGGTAAAGCAACCATTGAAACCCCAAGATTTTACCCCAGACTATAAAACTGATGCCCAAAAAGTGCATAATCCTCAGAGCCTTTATTCCCTTTCCTCTGCACACCGCCCATTGTCTTTTATACCAATTCCAGTTAGATATAGTAGATAATAGGACTCAACCCAGCAAGCATACTTCTTAAATAGCAAGTGTGCACAGCACACACACACCAAGCCAGACAGCTAGAAATCTAAAACTTTGTATTCCATTATACCTAAAAAGGGAGGTTTCTTTTCCCAAAGAGGCTACAATTAGGGCCCATCATAGGAGCTATAAACTGTATCAAAAACTTCCACAGAATTAGAGCTTGGTAAAAAGCTAGAGAACAAAGGTTGTATATTCAGAGTCTGTATCACTTTTTTGTGTCTTATCAGAGAGGTGTGCCGGTTATAAAAAACCTTAAGTTTTTTTTTGCTTTAGATCTACTTGATCACTGTATGACAAGTTTCATCACCTGGCACAGGACCATTCTTGAAGAGTTGTACTAAAACATTGCCATGTTATGTGACAATGCCCTAGGTTATTGCAGCCAAAAAAAGAGCATTGGGTAGTTCCTAATAACTGGTACTGTACTGGGCTTGTGTCACAAAACTTTATTGACTATAACTGCAATTTTTTAAGAGATCTCATATCTTGAGATCTGAGGACTGCCTTCAGGATAGTCTCTGATATTACAGAGAGTTTATTTTGGCCTATCAATTCTTTTTCTTAGATAAAAGAGATATTTGGATAAATCTAACTCAACAGTAAGAAAAACTGGGTCTCAATTTGCATTCAAACTGTTAACCATTGAAAGAGAATTTTAGAGCTCTTCTCTGTCCTCAAACTTATTCAATGTATACCTTACAAAAGGCCCCCAAAACTAGACAATCCTACATTCAACTGTTCAATGTATACAAGGAGAGCTAGACAA
>NW_007739482.1:29225-30570 GCF_000696425.1 Galeopterus variegatus | reverse complement strand
TGAATGGATTGCCAGCTCTGATTACTATCAACTATTTGTCTGGTTATCAGTTAGTATTTATCGGTTAGTATTTGTCTGTTTTTCAGTGTTCAAATGTATGTCCTTCAGAGTCTTAAATACTGTGGTAAAGTCGCTGTTTCATCAAATGATCCAATAAATAAATATCCCATCGAAAGAATAAGAAATCCTGACACTTATTGGCATTGGAATGGCTACCATCAGAAGGTCTTCACAGAACCAAAACACGTCATCCAGTAAGTGGATGAATCATGTGTACAGATATTTATGCTCTACCCTTCATCTTAGGAAGAAAAATGATCTAAAGGGAAACTGTGTTCATTTTTCACTGTTGTATAACAATCTAACCACAAATTTAGAGGTCTAAAACAATACACGATTATTATCTCATAGTTTTTGTGGGTAAGGAATCTAGATTTGGCGTAGCTAGGTCCTCGCTTCAGGGTCTCAAAATGTTGTAGTTGTAGTTTTGGCTGGGGCTGCAGTCTCATCTGAGGCTTTACTATGGAAGGATTTGTTATTTCCCCCTTAGGAGGAGACACAACTAAGATTCTGTCAAGGCATGGTCTGTCTTACTGCAGAAAGCCTAATAAACTTAGCTTTGTTTGATCATCGGATTGTTCTGGTGGTATGTTTGAGGGTTCAATAATAAACACTATAAATTTATAATTTTGGGGGGTCAGTTATGGTATGCATTCCTTCCATTCTGATACAGGGATTCATTTCAAACCAATTTTATTTAGTCACAATTTGATCAAAGATAAAGCCAAGTCATTTTACCCTAAGCCCTCAGGGTAACCGAGTTCCTTACTTTCTATTTTTGGAGAAAAGCTTAGGAATATTCAGAGGTGGGGAGTCGTCCTCATGGGATGGGATCTGGGGGAGTGTCTTGGCCTTCCCCACATTGGTTGTCTGATAGAAGAAAATTCTTCCTCCTGATGACTGAAGTCCCTTGCAGATGGCAAGGAGGAGAATGAACTCAGATTTGACACAGCCTCCATTGCCAAAGGTGGGCAAAGGTCCCACGCCAGCAGTCTTTTAATCTTTCACGCAACTGGCCCCTTTCTTATCTACAGCCTACTTTCTTTTGAAAGGAGACAGACTTCATTTGAAAGGAGATGTCCGAATCTTTCTATCTCAGAGTAGCAATTGTGTTTAATAATTGGAGTTTGTAGCATATGTTTCTGATTATGCAGCGAGTGACTCAAGAGAAAATGCATAGGCTGGGCGGGTGGCATGTGGGAGAGAGGAGGAGGTTCCAGTCCAGGAGACTTACACACATGAAGGCTTCAAAATATTTTACCACCATATTTCCTCCCTCTCTACC
>NW_007739482.1:21425-27984 GCF_000696425.1 Galeopterus variegatus | reverse complement strand
TCTATTTGTTCAAATCTTGTCAATTCCAACCCATAAATATCCATTGAATTCATTCCCTCCCACCATCCCCTCTGCCACTGCCCTAACTCAGGCCCTTCTCACTGATCTTTCTGCATTCAGAGAATGACCTTCCAAAAACACCTTTGTGGAGACCGTTGCTTGCCTGTACCATAAAGTCCAGATTCTTTACCAAGCCGTGCAGGGCATGTCCCAAGCTGATTCACTCACCATCCCAGAGACCCTCCTGTCACCTCCCTGCTACCAACCCCCACCCCCACCCCCACCCGGTGCTGTGCCTTTGCACAAGCTGTTTGAAGTGCCTGGAATGGCCCCCTCACTCCTACCTCCCTCCCCTTCCCCTTACCTGGCCACTTCTGCAGATGACGTTGGGTTATGGCCCCTGCATCCTCCCCTCTGTGAACCTGTGCTGGGCACTGCTGTGTTCTTCTGCTGTTAGTATCACCGACTTCTGTTAGGATATCTTCATATCACACAGCATAAGCATCCCTGTGTCCTTGGCTCATTTTTGTGTCCCCAGCACTGGCACAAAGCCAAACATGGTGTGTGCTCAACAGTAATGAGGTCTCTGGTCACNGTTTATTTATTTATTTTTCATTATACATTATTATTTCCTGGAGTCCATTCTTTACTCAGATTTCCTTAGTTTTTACCTAGTGTTCTTTTATGTTTCAGGATCCCATCCATGACACCACATTACATTTAGTCATCATGTCTCCTGGGCTTGACTGAGACAGTTTCTCTGGCTTTCTTTGTTTTTGATTGACCTTAAAAGTTTTGAGTACTGGTTATATATCTTGTAGAATGTTCCTCAATAGAGATTTGTCTGATGTTTTTCTTATGATTAGAGTGGGGTTATGGATTTTTTGGAAGACCATGTAGGTAAAGTGCTATTTTTATCACTGGCTGAGATACCTGTGGTTTCTCCAGATACTGATTTCTCTACTGTACAGTTATTCTCCTCCCCCTACCCCTTTTCTTACCATATTGTACTCTTTGGAAGGAAGTCAGTATGCTCAATCCATACTAAAAGAGTGTGGAGTTATGCTTATGTTCTTAAGGGTGGAATATCTATATAAATTACTTGGAATTCTTCTGCATGGGAAATTTGTCTCTTCTGACCCATCTATTTATTTATTTAATCATTTATTTATGTCAATATGATTCATGGATATTTATTTTACATGTTGGGTTATTATATAATAATAATTTTTGCTTCTTAAATTTTCAGTTTTGGCTATTGAGAACTCTTTCAGCTGGCTCTTGTGTCTCTTGGACATATCCCCTCTTTTTTTTTTTTTTTTTTTTTTTTTTTTTTTTAATGCACTTTCTTACTTTCTGGCCCTACAAACTACATGGCACTCCAGGCTCCTCTTGCATACTTCCTGTATTTCCTTTTTAATTTAACAAAGAACTACTTGAAAGGGATATTAAACAAGAGAATTCAAAAATACACATTGATATAGGTTGGATGTATCCCCCAAAGTTTCATGTATTAGAAACTTAACCCCCACTGTGACAGTGTTAAGAGGGTAGGAAATTCTATTAAGGTAATTGAAAGGTGGGGTCTTTAAAAGGTGATTAAATTGTGAGGACTAAACCATTGAGAATGGGTTGATCCACTCATGGAGTAATGGGCATGTTTCTGACATCTTTAAAAGGAGAGCAGGTGAGGAGATTACTCTTTTTCTTCTTCAAGCCATTTTCCATATGATACCCTGTGTCACTGTAGACACCCATTTTTAGCCCCAACTTAACTATTTGGTTTAGTACATAAACTCTTCTGGTAGATAATTTCCTATTACCTCTTTTTAAGCATTGGAATGTAAAATCATTGGTAACATCATAAAAATAATATGATAAATCAAGTTGGAGAAACTTTAGAATATAAGAAACTTGATGAATCTGTCATGCTTTACTGTGAGCTGTAGATGAAATCTCCTAACTGACTCTCCCTTTAAATGTTTAAAGAGATCTTTTGCTGACTATTCATACCCTGATATCCTGTAAACATGGGCACAAAGCAGTAGCTCCTACTTTCATATATATCTAAACGTTCTTGTGACAGGCATAGAGGGAGCCTAGGGCTCTGAGTAGGCTAAAGTGTTGAGAGATGACTTCTGCTTGGAGGCATAAAACCATGGGAAATTAGAGACTTCATTTCGAGCAAAGACGGGCATAAGAAGCTGTAGGACAATGAATGAAATCTGAAAATTCTAAATCAAAAAGTCTGCAACAAAACAGGACAGAAAGAAAGGTGGTTTGGGAAGTGAGGCCTGAGGGCACTGTCAAAGCAACAGTACGGAGAAAAACCGTTTAGAGAGTGTCTGTTGGTAGAAGAAAAATGTTAAAAGAAGCAGTCTAGTCTGGAAGAGATGTACCATTACTTCAGCTGTCACATTACGAATCTAGTAAGCCTAGCCCACGTTCAAGGAGAAGGAAATTAGTTTCCACTTCTTGAAGGGAAGAGTATCAAAGGATTTGTACACACTTTAACAATCATGACAAGCATTGTTGGTGTCCTGAGATTTTCTAGTGTTTTGTTCATGATTTTCTTAGTCTTGAATGGACCAAATTTTAGCACCTCAAATTGAATCATTTCCTGGGAAAGATGCAAATGAAAACTTAGCTGAGGGTACTAAGTATTTTAGCTTAAGGCATCTTCTTCATTTCCTACAACTCAGACCTTGTTTATAGGTCATAAAATAGAATGGATGTTTAAAAATCCTTTAGCTAATTGATCAGTGTAGGTAGTCACATTAATTTTAGTAGGTTTTTATGTAGACAATTTACCATCCTATATGATATTGGAAAAGCTATCTAATATTTTTTGCTATTATTTTCTTCATTAGAAAGGTTCTCTTATTCTTCATTACAATAGTTTTTTAAAGAAAGAAGTCCCTATTAAGGTGACATGAAAAATAATGGTGTTTTCAAAGGACTATAAGTTTACTAAGAATTTTAATATACATTATCCGAAGACAAACATCCTGGATTTCTGAGATCCGATGAATGAAAGGGGCAAAGCCGCTTTTTATTTCAGAATTTCTTGTACCAGTTTAGCTGAAAAATCCAGAGTTCAATTGTAAATAGCCTCAGTGTATTTGTCAGAGTATGCCAAGGAACAGAACTAATAGGATGTGTGTATAATTATAAAATAACATATTAATAATAATTAATACCATGTTATTAATAAACGTTACCTTTATATTATACTAGAAATATTTATTATAAGGAGTTGGCTCATACAGTGATAGAGGCTGAGAAGTCCAGAACAAGGGGAGCTGATGGTGTAAGTTCCAGTCTGAGTCTGAGTCCAAAGGCAGGGGAAGACCAATGTTCCAGCTTGAAGACAGTCAGGCAGAGAAAAAGAATTCTTTCTTACTCAGCCTTTTATTCTATTCAGGTCTTGAATGACTGCATGAGACCCACCACATTGGAATCTTCTTTACTCAGTTTAGTGATGCAAATATTAATCTCATATAGTATTCCCTCATAGACACACCCAGAATAATGTTGGACCAAATGTCTGGGTACCTTGTGGCCCAGTCAAGTTGTCACATAAAATAAACCATTACACCCAGCCACTAGCTTTTTTATCCCAGTGGTTTTGTTAGGGCTTACTTAGCCTCAAATATAAGGAGGTCTAGGACATAATCACTGGACAAGATGAATCACTATAATTTATAAAGACAAACTCACATGCAGTTAACAGTAGAAGCACTCAGTATAAATCTATGAAGAAGAAGAACAAAACCACTGTCCTTCAGGGTCTTGCTTTGGTATAGCACAGCCATTGTTCATTGTGGGTAGAGAATATATCAAGCAAGCTAGCTAAAACTTGATTGAAATGACTTAGGGTTATGGATTGTATTCCTCAGTTGCTTCCCAATGAGTTGTTGTTGTTAAGTGGTGTCCAAAGAATCTGTTGCATAGTTGGGATCTAGGGCAGTATTATGTACAAGGTGCTCCCATGAGTATTTGTCATGTAATAAATCCAAATGATTTTATTCTCTACCAATGCTTAATAATAATATTATCTTATATAACATGAGTTTGGAGTTCAATAGATTACAGTAGATTTCTTGTAGTTTCAATATCTCCCCATAAGGATCCCATTATCCTCTGTTAATTGGAAAAGCGTGATTCCACTATGCCATAAAGGACCATAGGGTATCATGCCTCTTCCTTTCCTCACTGACTTTAGCCTGGTTAATGGAAGTGTAGGTTTCTGATTTGTTTCAGCTAGAGTCTATTCTGACCGGTTGGTGCCCATATTATATATGTTAAGTGTTTTGACTGTCACACCTGTTCTAAATACACTTAGAATAAAATAATTTAAATCTAAACGAGTCTATGGAGATAGTGTACTTCAAACATTTTTGGTAATGTTCCTCAGAACTCCTGAGGTTTCATGGAAAAATGTAAGATACATCGAAAAAAGTTTTTCCTACTCTCTACTCTCATACCAACTCTATGAAAGGAAAAAAAAAAAAACAAAAACCTAAGGTGTTTTTTCCTCTCTCTCTTGCACATTCACTCAATATAATACTTTTGACACCAGATGTGTAGGGTTATTTCCCCACACACTAACCAGTTCTTCAGTGAACATCAACTGGGTGTCCTCTAACTCAATTTAATTCTAACACTATCAACCTGGAGATAGACTCAGATCCCACAGGTTGAGGGCTCAGTACCACAAGACTGTTCCCCACTTTAGATGACAATTGCAAGCCACAGGTTATGGCCTGTGCTACTGACCAATTGGCTATTAATAGTGTTCCCATGTCCTCCTCCTTGGGTTTGATTAATTTGCCACAGCAGCTCACAGAACTCAGGAAAACACTTATATACACTTACTGCTTTATTATAAAGGATATTACAAAGAATACAGATGAACCTCTCCAGGCACACCACCGAGGCACACCACCCTCCCAGGCACACCACCCAGCCACACCACCCAGGCACACCCCCCTCCCAGGCACACCACCCAGCCACACCACCCAGCCACACCACCCAGGCACACCACCCTGCCAGGCACCTGCATGTGTTCAGTGATCCAGAGCTCTTTGACTTCAGGGTTTTTTTTGGGGGGAGGGGAAGGGGTGTTCTGTAGGCTTCATTTCATAGGCATGATTGATTAAATTATTGGCCACTTGTGATCAACTTAACCTCCAGCCCCTCTCCCTTTCCTGGAGGTTGGGGGTGGGCTGGGGCTGAAAATCCCAACCCTCTAATCCTGCCTTTGTCTTTCTGGTGGCCAGTCCCCATCTTGAAGCTATTTAGGGCTTCCCAGCCATGAGTCATCTCATTAGGACACAAAAGACACTCTCATCACTCCACAGATTCAGGAGCCATATGTTCTGAAACAGAACAAAGACCAAATATATATTTTACAATATCACAAAGAGGTACTGGAGGAGGTGGTGGTAAAGTTGAAGGTGAAACAGGAGATGAAAGTGAAGGTAGCAGAGAAGGAGCATGCTCCATCTAGCTTCATCTTAAGCCACTCTGGTTTTGGCTTTTTTGAATATTGGTTCTATGTAAATTTTCATATGAAATAAAGGATTCTATTGCTAAAAAAATTAAAAACGTCTACTTATGTATCGCAACTGTCCCATCTTGCAAATTAACAAATTGAAGCCCACAGCAGTTGTGACTATGAGTAAATCAGTTATTACATCATTAGGTATGAAAATTTGGATGTAAATGTAGGTTTTTGAATCCCAGGCTCTTTCTTTTTCAGATGCTACATGCCTGACACCTACAGAGTATAAGATAAGGAAGGCCTTTAGTACAATATAAATATGATTTTAACAAAATTTTAATATGTTTCTTTGGGAATGTTCATACAAATTTACTTATTTATTGCCAATCTTATTCCATGAAGAATTTGAGGTGGATTGTAGTAATAAATATAATAAAATAATAGTAAACAAGTTAGGAATTTGGGAGAGGAAAAGTAAGTTGGAGCTAGAGCCACAAAATATCTACAGAAAGGTCTGAATGATTGTAGAAATGGGCTATGAATGAATTCTGAGCTTGGTAGGGTCAGTGCAGAGAAAAACAATTAGACTCAACACAAATTGAGTTTCTGGCATCCTGAAAAATGGATGAAATCAGAAGCTGGGGCAAAGGCTGAAAAAATTCTGGACAAGCAAAAGTAATGGCTTTAGCCTGCCTGTTACATTTTACTGTTCTTAATATGCATCAGGCTTCCTTATTTTACTTTGCTTAAATGTTCTCAAATTCTAAGTGCCTGAACATAATGTGGAGAGTAAAAATAGAAAAGTGCCTCAATTACCAAAGTGCCTTGCATCTGTCAGTTTAAGAGGAAACCACAACATTGCTTTAATGTGGTGTGTGTGTGTGTGTGTGTGTGTGTGTGTGTGTGCCCACACACATTTTTATTAAACATATGCTACTAGCCATATTCCACTTGGCAAGATCACAAGTGCATGATAGCTACAAGCTATAAAGAAAAAATAAAAAGGAACATAACTATTTGAAAAATGTATATAAATAAGACCTCCTAAGCCAC
>NW_007739482.1:11191-21064 GCF_000696425.1 Galeopterus variegatus | reverse complement strand
ATGCCCACACACATTTTTATTAAACATATGCTACTAGCCATATTCCACTTGGCAAGATCACAAGTGCATGATAGCTACAAGCTATAAGGAAAAAATAAAAAGGAACATAACTATTTGAAAAATGTATATAAATAAGACCTCCTAAGCCACTTTAAGCATTCATTTACACATTCTTCAGTGTGCATGCTAGCTTTTCTTCTATGAGTCTATTTACTCATTCTTGAACAAAGACGAATATCACAATTGTATGTGATGCAAACATTGGAAATCTTTGTTTACATTTGTGTTTCCAACCGAGTATGCTAATAGTGTTTAATCAGCAGTCATGTTGCTTTATATCAATGTTTTGTGTGGTGCACAGCCTCAGTGATAATGTTGTGACAACCAAATTTTTTCCCACATCAAAACTTGGAGACAATCCCAGTGTTTGGATCAGCCCTTTGATTCCAAACTATGATGAAATCCTTTAATCTTCTTCAGGATTGTTTCTGTATTTTCAAGAAGCATTAACTATCTCTTTTGTTTCATTGAGGGGTGAGAATGAGAGACTTAACAGATTTACTCTTGCAGCAGTCCAGAGATTTTGATATTCCATGCGAGCTCACAAGCTGTCCAAGAGAACCTGCAGAAAGAAGTTCCGAGGTGATGCTGCAGAAAGAAATGGCTGCATGCTGCTAGGAGTTTGATTTGGGGATATTCTGTGGAGAAACCCCACAGTACACTGGACGGAAAAACAAAAATACAACAGCAATTGAGTGTGAAGGAGATGAAAATGACTAGCTTTTAGTTCTGGATTCCCACTCACCTACCCCATCCAAAATCCAACCTTCTAATAATCAACTTAAAGAAGTTATAGACTTGCATAAGATCTGGTGAGCTTCTGACTTAGGCAAAGAGGCACTCTGTAGATAAAGTATTATACTATTAAAACACAAACACCCTTTTAAAAAAACAAAACAAAAAACGTTCTTTTTAAAAATAGAATTATTTCTTGTTATTTTTGTATGTTTAATGTTAGAAATCCTTTCTTTTTTTCCCAGTGAATCTGTGAGAGCCCTGTTGTGTTTTTTTGACAGAAACTTGACATAACATTTTAAGAAATACTGTCATCTGGAAAACAATGCACACTTTGCATTTTAACCTTGTTAAATTGTATCCAGATTCTCTCTAATGCTGCTCCTCTCAAAGGGCATAAAGTGTTTTGGTTCTTAAACACTTATGAAGAGGTACACGGCTTGAGATGTACAGATAGCTTTCATTAGTGCTAATGGGAGTTATGCTTCTGCACCAGGAGAGAATAGAGCCTGCAGATTTTAAATTATGTTTGATGCAAATCTTCCAGATGGAATAAATTATGAAGGATGCTTAAGGGGAAAAGGTCTAAATATCCCCTAAAGCCGTAGTTTAATAGCAAAGCAATTCTTCTGAGTAATGGAAGTGGAGTCAACAGTAATGGCTTTGCTGCTATCACCATATTAAGTAGCTGATATTGACTCTTGAAAATTCTTATTGAATTAGTGCCGCACTTGAATTCCATTATTTTCCATAGGGCCTGGGAGATAATTCTCTATCTTGAATAGTCTGCTAAAATGGATTCAATCTGGTTCAGTTTTCAAGGCCATTTATCTTGAATTCAAAAAATTTCCAATCGACAAGCACAATACCAACGAGATCTTTATATCTGTTTCATAATAATCCTTTCTGAAAATCCTCTTCCCTATATCTCTCATTTTAGGGCATACCTTTTGCTCTCTTATTTTTAAAATGTTACATGTTATTTTGCTTTGAGAATTATTGCCCATACCTCTTGAGATAATTGAAATTGTCTCCTATATTGTCTCATTTTATGACATATCTCTTAGCTTCTTGTCTTAAAATGTGTTACATTTTATTTTACTTGAGACTTTTCTTTGAAAATTATTTCTCCCCCCATGCTGAGATAACTGAAGAATTGAAGAAATTTCTTTTCTATTTTATTGACAAAAACGGTTATCTCCATTTCATTTCCTGTGAGAACATTGTCTTCACTTAAAAAATTCATTCTCCTTTCAAATGGAAATTAAATTTTGTATTTAATCAACACTGATCATTATTACAGATGGAAAAGGTGTAGAGCACAGGGACAGTAAGAGGAAGGCAGGATGTCACCAAGTGAAAATGACTCCCATAAAACCTATCTGCTGGCAAATTTACTGTGGTCTGGACCACCCCTGAATCATTAAGTATCCAGTGTTTACTGGACATGTGGAAGCTCATATCAATCAAACTTAAAAGGGAATAAAGTAGGTAACCCAGACTGACGATTTACGAATATACAGTTACATGCTATTTTCTAGAGTAGGATGGTGGTGTTTGCTATTCAGGGCATCTTTTTCACTTCTCGAATCAATATACCCAGAAGTCAAATAAATAATCAGAAAGTTGTTAGTAATGTTAAATAAAATTTATGACAGGCCATTGCTTTGGACTGAGTTCCTGCACTAAACCATGACAGACCAAACCAGACCAGAATGGAGTCACTTGTGCTAGGTGCCATGTAACGGAACTGAAATTTAAAATGGGCCAATTTTTTCAAAAAATCAGGAGAGTCACAGCAACCAAGTAGAAGGGGCCTAGTCAACCTGAGCTGGAATAATAAGAAAGTCCCCTCTGTTTTAACCCTATTAAGAAAGTAACTTTGAAGTGACCAGTCTGCTTTTTGTTCCTTGTCTCTCTCTGCTTTCTTCAGCTTTTTCCTGTCCATAGCTCTCTGAACCTCTTATGGTTCTGAGGGCTACCTGATTCATGAACTAATTTTTTCCTCAAACTGTGTTAAATTTATTCTGCCTAATTTTTTTTTGTTGTTGTTGTTCAGTAAACATGTAATCAGTGCAGAGGAAGATGGAATAATTTTAAGAGCTATTTCATCCAGGCAAAGTGATGCCCAATGAATTGTACTTGCTCTACATTAGGGTAAACTATCTGGGGAGTTCAAGTCCTCCACTTTCCCTGTCACTCTCTCCAGGGTAGGCTGGAAACTACTGCCAATCTCTGGCATGTTGGGATTTTTTTTGTTTTGTTTTATTTTGTTGATCTAACCATCCACCTTCAGTTCATTTAGTCCTTCTTTAAAGATGGTACAATCCAATTGAAATGACTCTTGCCTACCAAATAACAATCACTTTTATTTTAGTTGTGAGCTTTTCCAAATTCTTTATATCTACTAGGTAAAATCTGCAGATGGTTAAAAAAACCATGATGTATGTACTTTTCTCGTTGAGAAGGCATGTTTATTTTTTAATTTTTAAGTTCATGAGGAGAGAATGTCTCTGTTAATCATGTATACTGCCACGAATATGCTTTATGATGCGATACAATTTTTTGAGTGCTTATGTTGTGCCATATATTATATAGTATTGTTTGAAATCCAAGAAAAATCTTCTTTTATATGTGCGAAACTGAGGGTCAGAAAGTCTAGGAACCTTGCCGAAGAACTCACAGATACACAGGATTTGAAAGTCTTTCTGGCTTTTATTACTATATGCCTTAGACTGTCATGCTTTTTTTTTTTTTTTTGATGTTTTGTCTGAAATTACTAAAATAAAGAATAGCATTAAAAGCAGAATATAGTACTTTACTGTGTTCTTTCTAGTTTTTCCTTGGGAAACTTACCTACTCCCTAGACTCTATGTTCACTTTAACTGTACCTTAAATTTGCTTAGTATCCATGTCTGCAGTCAATGACAATGCAGTGAGAAAGCCATAAAAAGACATGAAGAAAACTTAAATACAAATTGCAAACTGAAAGTTGCCAATCTGAAAAAACTACATACTATATGATCTCAACTACATGACATTCTGCAAAAAGCAAAACCATGGAGATAGTAAAGAATCAGTGGTTGCCAAGGGTTAGGGGGAGTGAGGGATGAAAAAGTGGAGCACAGAGGAATTTTAGGACAGTGAAATTACTCTGCATGCTACTAAAATGTTGGATACATTTAATCGTATATTTGTCCAAACTCATAGCCTATACAACACCAAGAGTGAACCCTAATGAAAACTATGGTTTTGGGGTGATAATGATATGTCAATGTAGGTTCATCAATTGTAGCAAAAGTAACACTTTGGTGGGGGATGTTGATAGTGGGGCAGGCTATGTTTGCATGGGAGTAGGGGATGCTATGGATTGAATGTTCCCTCCAAAATTCGTGTTGAAATTTAACTTCTAGTGTGATGGGATTAAGAGTGAGTTATCGCAGAAGTGGATTCATGGTAAAAGGATGAAGTTTGATTCCCATTCTCTGTCTTGCTCACTTGTCCTTCCACCCTCTGCTGTAGGATATGCAGTGAGAAGACCCTCACCAGATGCTGCCAGATGCCAGTGCCATGCTCTTGGACTTTTCAGCCTGCAGAAGTTTAAGCCAAATACATTATTGTTCGTTATAAACTACCCAGTCTGTAGTTTTCTGTTATAGCACCATAAAATGAACTAAGACAAGGATAAATATGGTATTTTGCTCAATTTTGCTGTGAACCTACAACTGTTCTAAAAACTCAAGTCTATTTTCAAAAATGCAGTGGAATGTGGCAAGGAAAAGTGTGTGATCTTTGGGAATGATGTCAGCTCCCTCTTTGGAGTAAGTAGTTGCAGCATATCCAGTTGTGTAATAATTCCTCTACCCTCGCAAGCCTCCCTTCTCTTCCACTCACCTGTTCTCCATTTTCTGCATGAAGCCTTAAGCAGAAAGTAAATCATCTGTGTGTTTGTGTGTCTGTGTTGACTTGCTATTGTGGAAAAGATGGGGAATATGATTACCATTTGGGCTGAATAAAAGAAAGAATCATTTTAGTTTTTCCCCTCTCCCCATTTCAAGGTTTTCCTTGATGGGATAAAAGATAATATGGAAGATTAAAGGAACAACTAGGATAAAAGTGAAATTTTTGCAATACATGTAATGAGCTACGTTTGTCACCTGATATTTTTTCTGTGTAATAGTACCTATTATTTTCCATAAACATTAATCATCAAGGAACAACCCACTGGGAAGGTGTTATTTATTTATTTATTTATTTATTTATTTACCCCCAAATATCTCAGCCCTAGGACTTAAAGTCTCTGTACATTTTTTTTTTTTCCTTTTTGTCTTTTTTCGTGACCAGCAACGGATCGCAACCCTCAGTGTCGCGCCGATATCGGACCAGGACCGGCAACGGGATCACAACCCTCAGTGTTGCACCCGCACCTCGCTCAGCCAGTGAGCAGCCGGTCTGTATGTGGAATCCGAACCCTCGGTGGGAGCGCCACCATGCTCTCAAGCGGTGCACTGTAGCAGTGCGCCACCGGGCCAGCCCAAAGTCTCTGTACATTTTATAAGTCTAAGATGGCAGCTCTAAAAATCCATAAAACCAGACAGCTCACACTGTTACTGGAAAGGAGCATTTGAATATGTGAGCAAGTCTAATGGCCTTTCTTGCCTTTTAAGATTATAAATGAACAATTCTTCACATGCACCCTGCTAAAATTAGAGTACTATGGGATGGTGAATGGCAAAATAATGACATGAAATGCCTGGGGTGCCTGCTCCTCACATGGTGGGGAGGAGGAGGCTCCATGGGAGGCATGGAAAAATGGGCCAGGCCACCTAGATGGTGTTCCCTGGTCAGCAAAGGAGAGGCAGTTGGGCAGCAGTGACAGCTGTGCTGTAGTGGGACAGGTCGAGAGAATGGGAGGAACAGGAAGGCTTGACTCCAAGCTGTTCCATTTGCATGTGGTTCCCAGGCTGGCTCCCTAAATCCCACAGCCTGCACACTCCTCCTCACCCTGTGCAAGCGTTGGTTTTGAAGATAGTCTGTCAGCCACAGACACTGCACATTGAATAGTTGTAGGATGTAGCACTCTGGAAATTTTCCTGCACTGAGATATTACATCCAGTCTTGTTGGAATGAAATCACCCCTCATGTCAAGGCAGGTAAAGGGCATTCCAGGTAGACAAGGATGGATTTAAAGAGGGACCCAGAGTTTATATTTGTGCTGTAGAATTTACACACCCAATTGTTTGCTGGTGTTTTGTTAAAGATGGTTTCTGAGAGCTGATACTGGTCACTGGGAACAACTAGGAATGTTTCCCCCACCGCCATCAGACTGTTTTAAATATGCACAGCATAGATTCTTACAGATTTGATAAGAATAGCTGAAAAAAAAAATTGAAATAAGATTGAATTAAACAGCTATCAATATCAGCATTCCATGAGTTTTACTTAGAAACTTCCTGCCTCTCTCTTTGTATGTATATATAAATGTATAGAAAATGTGTTTGTGTATACACATATAAATGTGTGTTTGTGGTGGGGATGATTGAGGTGAAAGCATGCCAGATAAATACGGTATTCACAATGGGAATGTTTGTTGAAAGGATAATGGCTGTGCACATTTTAAGTAGAGAGTTGTCAACATTTTCACTTGCAGAAATTGAAATAAGGCCATGAACTTAGACTTCTTTTTTTTTTTAAATGTCCATCGGTGGATGATTGGATAAAGAAACTGTGGTATAAATACAGCATGGAAAACTGCTCTGCCATAGACATTTTTGAAACATGGCTTTTATCATTTACTTAGGATCTGCATATAGGAAGAAAAGATGGATCATTAGAAGCCAGGTGACTATTCATCTCTGTTTTGAATATGTTAGTTTTATGAATTCTCTTTTGCTCATGAATACAACTCAAGAGCTCCTCCACTTTCCTTGGCAGAAATTGTTTCAAAATCCATAGAAGAATACAGGAAGGAGGTCCTGTATTCACAAATAAAAAAAATTTACAATATGCATTGAGAAGCAATTCAGTGTATATTTTAAAAACAGGGAGAATAACAAAAAGCATAGGTAAATTACAAATCTAATTAGAGAAGCAGATATATATTTTGAAAATAAGAGGAGTCACAGTAAACTAGATAAGATATTCTGATTTAGGGCCGGCCTGGTGGCTCACTGCTACAGTGCGCCGCTTGGGAAGCGCGGCGGCGCTCCCTCCGAGGGTTCGGATCCCACATACAGACCGGCTGCTCACTGGCTGAGTGAGGTGCGGGGGCAACACTGAGGGTTGCAATCCCGTTGCCGGTCCCGGTCTGGTACGGGCGCGACACTGAGGGTTGTGATCCGTTGCTGGTCACGAAAAAAGACAAAAAGGAAAAAAAAAAAAAAAAAAAGCTTAAGGAAAGATTCTATTATCTTTTAATTCTATTTTTGTACAAACTAATTGAAGTATCCTTATACATCATGTATATATGATACACACATTATATGTATTCATACATATCTGTATTTACTCAAGAGCTCCTCCACTTTCCTTGGCAGAAATTGTTTCAAAATCCATAGAAGAATACAGGAAGGAGGTCCTGTATTCACAAATAAAAAAAATTTACAATATGCATTGAGAAGCAATTCAGTGTATATTTTAAAAATAGGGAGAATAACAGAAAGCATAGGTAAATTACAAATCTAATTAGAGAAGCAGATATATATTTTGAAAATAAGAGGAGTCACAGTAAACCAGATAAGATATTCTGATTTAGATATGTGTTTGGCAGGAAAGGGAGGCACAGTATTTGTTCAGAAGTACAAAGGGAATGTGACATTAAGGTTGTAAAACATTGAGAATACATTTTATTAGCTGAGTTTTTAACTTTCAGAATACATAGTGTGTATATCTATCTATCTTTATGTATATATATATATATATATATATATATAGTATGTGTGTGTGAGCGTGTGTTTCTCTTAAACTACCACCCTGAATATTTTTATGCTGGCAAAATTTAACTTTATAATTGAAAATGTTAGTTGTTGTTTTTCTCCTCATTTTGTATCAGTAGATCAACCCTGCTTTATTTATTTTAAAAGGTAGTTTGGAAAGCTCTGTGGTCTGTTCCAAGTCACACAGTTAGCTGGTTCCAGAAAGAGTGTTAGATTTTGAGAGAAGCTATGAATAGAAACTCCATTTTTTTTTGCCTCAATTATTAGCTAAGTCGTATCATAATTTCATGGCTTACTATATGTGGAACTAAGTGATCATTGCTTAAACAAACTACAGTGACTAAAATATGAACATGATTATGTTGCAATAAAAGACTTTCCACAAGGTCTTTGGATAAGAACTGACGGATACTTTCAAGCACTGAGATCTCATATTTACAAAGAGTTAGATGTCCAGCAGGTGGCAGTGGGGAGCAATGATTAAGAGTATGGGCACATCCCCAGCTGAGAAGATTGATTACCTTTTTCCAGACAAAAGGGAACTAAGTGGCTCAGATGTGGCAGATACACGAAGACATCGAAACAAACGAGATGTTTTCCATGGACTGATACCTTTAAAGTCAGCAGGAAGAGGCTACATCTTCCCAAACATTATATTTTCTCCTTGATTCATTGTACCAACATGGCTGTTTTAAAATATAATATAATGGAGATATTTTCTGAGATCTAACAGAGAGGAAAAAGGCATGACAGTGGGATTAGTCAGGCCAAAATTATTCTGATATTAGCATCACTGGAGTGCCCAGTGCAATTTAATTCATTATTGTCCAGTGATAAGTCTGTTTACACTTAATTGTGTGTATGAGTGTGTATGTGCGTCTATGTGTTTGTATTTTGAAGGAATATTTAAAGGGAGAGGCTGGTCTATGTATTTCTTTATGTGAATTAGCCAGTGGCTAAAAGCCTTGAAGTTATGTGGGTTATGTAGATTGTATGTGCATTAGTTATCTATTGCTGTGTAACACATTGCCCACACATTAAGAAGCTTAAAACCAATATAAACATTTATTATCTATCACTGTTTCTGTGGGTTAGGAATATAGGAGAGCTTGGCTGGACTGTTCTGGCTTCAAGGTTCTCATGAGACAGCAGCCAGATGTTGGCTGGGACCACATCAATCCAAAAGTCTGCCTGAAGCTGGAGGATCCCTCTGAGGTAGGTAGCTCCTATAGCTGAAAAGTTGGAGCTGACTTTTGGGGGGGTGTTTCTTCTTCCTGTGGGCCTATGCATATGGCTGGCTGAGTGTCTTTATGGTATGAAGGTTGGTTTCCACAAACATGAGCAATACAAAAAAAACAAGACTGAAATACCATTTACAGCTTAGCCTTGAAAGTCACACTCTGTTATTTCTGCCATACTCTATGGATCACATAGACCAGCTCTGATTCAATATGGAAGGGGATTCACATGGGGCATGAGTACAAGGTGGTGGTGATCATTGGGGACATCTTGGAAGCTGGCTACCATAGTCTACTAATAGAAGAGCACTTCCTTTTGGAAACAGTTGGAGTAGAGCATGTTTTCACTGGAAAGTCCTTGTGAATACTTGTCATCAGGCTGTCATCCTGAATCATGCTATTATATGTAGACATAAGACAGGAGAGCATTGAGATTACTCTGTGGGGTAGTCATGGTAGAATTACTATCAAAGACTGGTGGTGAAAAAACAAAAATCCCTCCTCCTGAGACATTTTGCCACATTAAAAATCAAATCCAAATATATGCAAACAAACAGAAAATAGATAACCCTGGAATGGCTAGAAAACTTTGCCAACATTTTGTATTAGAGACCAAAGTGAAAAATCTGTCCTCTATTGAAAAATATATATCTTTTACCTTAAAAGAGAAAGGAAGAAACTTGTAGTCTGTGTACATTCAAAAATACAACACAAGAGATTGCCAAGAGGATTTATTTTGCTTTCTGCCAAGTACCTCGGTGATTAAACTGTATTCCTCATTTGATCTTACTGTATTATTGGAACTGTCATGTTCCACTGAACAGAGCCATTTGTTTCCCCACACAGGTTGATTAGTGTTTTGTGTTGACATTGTACTTGGCTGGCTTATATTCCAACGTATGATG
>NW_007739482.1:9653-10373 GCF_000696425.1 Galeopterus variegatus | reverse complement strand
AGGTTGATTAGTGTTTTGTGTTGACATTGTACTTGGCTGGCTTATATTCCAACGTATGATGGCTAATTGGCCTTAACTCGGATGATGGAGAGTTGCAATGGAGAAATGAATGGGTGGCAAGATGTCAGACCGCTATCGTCAGCTCCCACCTATAGATTTCTTGTTCCAGGACTCCATTTATCACCCATCTCAACTTTTCTGCTCCCTTGACGCTTGCTTGACAGTAAATCTCAGTGTGGGTGACAAAAGGCATTCTGATATGTAAGCATTTCTCTGGCCAAGTAGAAAAATATTTGAGCAAAATAAGTCCCACAATGGATTATGGCCACTTGTGATTGATTGGAAACTATTGTAGAGCTGTGAAACTTGTGGCATTGAAAACAATTTCTAATGTGTGAGGACCTCAGAAATGCTATAAGAGAACGCTGAAAATTCAGGTTGTATTGATTCATGGGTCAGAAGCAAAGTATAAGAAATCATGAAAGCAGTCCAAGTCCCAGAAGACAATGAAAAAACCATGTCAGCCCATTTGCTCATGTGAGAAAGATACTTTTATTTGTTAGAGTTACTGCTATTTTGGTGAAGAGTGTCATTGTTGGGTTGTTATAAAGGCTGGTATAGAAAAGGCTTGTAGAGTCTTTTAATGTATTGGTAAACATGTCTTTGCCAGTCACTTTGTAGTGTATGTAGAAATAAACCATGGCATTTTTCATGTGATAG
>NW_007739482.1:6191-7765 GCF_000696425.1 Galeopterus variegatus | reverse complement strand
CAAAATGGTGGTTAATGAAAAAACCTGGTTTTGGACCCAAGTCTGTCAACAACAAAATCATAGTGTTTCTACGACATGACACCACTTTCCATCTAATATCAGACTTATACTACTTATAGACCCTTTAAAGAAGTTGGGGAATTGTAATGGCTATTGCTTCATTTTTGGCGGGTTGGAATATTTTAGGACTTTGATGTTGAGCCCAGCATATTTGCTGTTTGATGTCAGATCTGGTGCACTGATAAAGCAAGTGAAGTTACCTAAGAAGGCAAAAACATGGACTTCCATTTGATCATACTTTAAAACCACATTCATGATCTCTTGTACCCCAAAATGCTTCTTATTAAAGAGGACATGCTGAAATGTGACATTCTAAAATTATACTCACCGGGGATGTATAAAATTTGGGGTAATTTATTTCCAGGAATTTCTGGTGAGAATATTTTAGAGAGTTTCAATTAAGAGAAGAGGATGAATGTTTTAGTCAATTGATGCAGACACCACTGTAGTAGTGAAAATGACCACACTATAATAGACTATCATTGGAATGGTTTGAAGTGCATGAACTGGTCTGTGGAGCATGCAGTTCAGCTGGTAATGAGGCAGCAGACATTGCCTTTGGCTTGTACATTTAAATCTCTGTGCTNGTGTTTGATATGGATGTTTCAATAGTATCATAACCTTTAAATTGAAATCATCCATTGTTCAATGAAAGAACTGCATTCGTGTTCACTGTGGCCATTTTCTGCAAAATAATTATGGAATACATATTATGAACAAAACACTGAGTTGTAAACTGTGATGGAGTGAACACAAGTGTCTAAAATAGAGAAAACGGGAAGAATATATCTTAACTACATGTTATTATCAGTGTGAACATGCCATATTATACTGAAGATGTGAAGGAAATGTGCTGGACTTTGAGCAACAGTTTTTGGTAATATGTAGGATATTTGGTGAATCTCTAGAATCACCTGGCAGCTTCAAAAGGTGCTTGGAAAAAAGGCTATATCTTGTAAAATTATGGATGTTTATTTGATTATTCATGTTTACATCACTATTTACCACATATCTGATATATCTTGTAATCTCTTCTTACTAAAGAATGATGTGACTATAACCAGAGCTGCAACAAACCTCATGTCCACATTTTGCAAGTGTGAAGAATGGCTTTTTGTTTGCAGCTTTAATCAGTTCACTGAACACATTTTTTTTTTCTGTAGCTGATGGTTCTGAAACTTTGCTAAAATGGAATCAACCCATTCCTTAATGGAGGTGCATGAGACAATTTTCTGTTGTTTTGTATTTTCTAGCAAAATGTCTTTTCTACTTGGCTTACATGCTCTTTAAAGTTTGTAATTGCTTGAGAATCCTGATACTAAGAGTGATAGTAGTGCCTGTTATATTACATATATTTTTATAAACTTCATAATGATTTAAAGGCCAATTATGATAGCTCTCATTTTGTTAATGATAAAACAAGACCCAGAAATTTAAGTGAAGTTCTCAAGGTCAAAATGGTGGTTAATGAAAAAACCTGGTTTTGGACCCAAGTCTGTCAACAACAAAATCAT
>NW_007739482.1:0-4849 GCF_000696425.1 Galeopterus variegatus | reverse complement strand
TATAATTGAGCAAGCCATAAGTTGGAAATGGGTTGGTCAGTGCGTGGACTTAGAAACAACAACATCCTGGAATCCTGACATTTCCTTGAGTTCAGAAGAAACATCTGAAGGGTTGAGAGATCACTTTTACACATGCACATTTTAAAGTCACACATTTTGTAAGAGACAAGCCATTTAGTCTTGTTTTATTGCCAGCAATTTGAAGCTATCATAGAGACAGAAAATATGATCTGTGAGGTTTCACAGTATATGTAAAACCTTACCCATTTTTCAAGTTACCCTCATTGGTTTAGTCATTTGTGAAACAAGATTTCTCAGGAGATAAACCACCACAACCATCACATGTTCAAGCAAATAAATCAATAACTCCTCTCCCATATACCTGATCATGAGAAATGCATTTGTTCCTTTGTAAATCAATTATTTGTGTATTTGCAACTTGAGTTCTTTGCAGGTTAATAATTGGTTGTTCAATTCAGTGCTGACTGCTGTTTGGACAAAATCTTTCCCATATTTGACCCATTCTACTTTGAAGTTGGAACCTCAAGTAGTCAGGAGTTGATTATTCTTTTGTAGGAGTTTTGGTGTTAACTAACTTCCCATCCAACACTTCCCAATCAGGTTGTTAATGCATTGGCTAAATCATATATTCTTAGAATTTCCTGGTGGCTTTGAACTATGATAATGAATGAAAGATTTGTTGTTGTTATTTTTGTATAAGGTAAAAATAGTACCTATCTTATAGCACTGATATAAAGACAAAGTGAATTAGGATAGGTAAAGTGCTTAGAAGAGTTCCTGATACATAATAAATGCTGAATATAAATACAATTATTATTTCATTGATTTAGTTCTGATTATTATATTTCACCTGAATAACAGCAATAACCTATTCACTAATATTTCCGCCATCAACCTAGTCTCCCTCCAGTCTTTTCTCCACAGAGAAAGCCAGAGTGACTAAGGTGAAAATATGCTATTCCCTTGGTGCTTTTTATTCCTTGACTGTGCTAGCTCCCTGTTGCTCACAAGATGCAATCTAAATCCCTTATTATTGTGCTCTGGTTTTTCCTTAACGCTCCTGCCTTTTCTTTTAGTCTCTGTAGTTCAAATCTAAATCTTTTAATTTATTTGTAAATCTAATGTTAAAAGCAAGAATTATTACCTTCAACTTGTTTTTTAATTAATAGTTAATTCATAAATTAGTGGATTATATTTTTCTTAGCAGATAACTTTATTTACAAATTTAGTCATTTTAAGAGTTTTGAACTACATATAAAATTTTTAAATGTCTCATTATCTCAGACACCTTAAAAAGCAAGTAAATGTGCTTTTTTATTATGGTAAAATATACATAAAATAAAACTTTCTGTTATAACCATTTTTAAGGGTACAGTTTGTGAAGTGCATTCATATTGTTGTGCTTTTAACTAAAGCTTTAAAAAACAATCTTTTAAGCCCCTAGGCGAATTTTGTAAAACTGTTAATCAAATTTTACAAAATTTGATTGTAAATAGGTTCTCCCTAAAATTAATGTTCTGTTTACAAACTTAATTCTTTCATATCCTTTAAAATATAAATTTCAATTAGATTTTATCCTTTAAAATTAATTTCAATTAGATTTTATCCTTTAAAATAAAAATTTCAATGTAAAATTTCAAGAATATTATGTCAGATTCTTTTAAACATTTGGAAATTCTTAAAAGTCTATAAAAATTGTTTTAGACAATTTAGTGATGAGAATATGTCAGGTTTTGTTACCATCTTGATGCAAAGGAAAAGGTCCCAAAAGGTCAAACATACATTTTCTATATGTACATTATATAGGAAAAGAGAATGTTTACATAATCAATGTTAGATTTGTTAAGAAAAAATTCAAATATTTAGAAATGGGCAAAGAGATTACTGTCTTTTTAAAGGAGTACTGGGGATTCCCTTCAGTTATTATCTAACTTTACAGGGGTGCGTACCTCTGCCTTTCTATGACTAGGCTATTTTACAGCTCTGTAGGAATAGACATTAAGTTTGCAGAAAACTGATAGTATGCAAATGATCTTCATTCACAGCAATAGAAATGAATTATGTCTCTATGCCATGTAGAAAAAATAATCTCAAACATTAAACTAGTTATTAACAGTTTTCATCTCTTGGCAAATTCATTTTAGCAGCCCTGACAGCCTGTGTATATGTCTGTACTACAAATTCTCCTTTAAACCAGTTTTAACATCTTATTGATTTCCTCATTAATTAATGAATTAAATAAAATCTTTGACAGTATTCATTTTTTAATGAGGGTTATATTTTTAACTTTTTGAAAAAAATCCTACTTTAGTAGATTAGATTTTAAAAAAAAGAATGTCTGGGTAAAATTCTCTGGACTGACAATTGACAGTCAACATGGTGAGAGTGAACTAGGAGAACAAGCCTTAATCCCTATAAATCTCATCAGAAAATTGCTCATGCCTTTCTAAAAAAGTGTAGATTTAGCCCCGGAAGAAAATTGTGAATTATAGCATGAAAAATATTTCTGTTCTAGAACAGTTTTGAAAAAAAATTACAAACATTTATAATGCTTTCAAAAAATATTTCTAATATTCCTGAGGTTTCAAAACCGCTTACCAATCTTTGGCTTAGTATAGAGACGTAGGATCATTCTGCCCAAGCCGCAGGTCAGTAGGCTGACACCCCTCCCCTGTGCCCCCACTGCTTTGCTTTCCAGGAAGTTTTCTAGCCTTGCTTTTTGTGTGTGCCTGGTATGTGTATCATACATATTTTTGATTTTTTTGCCTTTCTGCTTTTTATCCCCTTCCTTGGGCTGAATGTCCCCCCAAAACTTAATTCCCACTGTAACTGTTGAAGGTGGGAAATCCTATTATGGTAATAGAAAGGCGGGGCCTTGAAGAAGTGATTGGATTGTAGGGCGGTGCAGTGGTGAATGGATTAAAGGTGGTGGTCAGGGGCATGGTTCTGAGGGCTTGAAAAGAAGAGGACATTAGAGGTTAGTCTCTCTCTGCTCCATCATTTTAGTAATGTGATCCTCTACCATCACTGTTGCCACCACCAAGGCTCTCATCAGATGTGTTCCCTGGACTTTGGACCTCCCAGCCTCTGAAATTGTAAGCAATAAATTTTGTTTTCTTTATAAATTACCCAGTTCCAGGTATTTTGTCATAAGCAACAGAAATGGACTAATACATCCCCTGATCTTGATAGATGGAATTACTTACTCCTTCACATAGTTGTGGCTAATTTCTTTGCTGCAGGGTTAAATTCAACAATTTTTTTATTGCTTGATTGGGTTCTTTACTCTTATCATTTTGTTCTTATCATATCTTTTTTATCTTGCTCATTAGACACCATTCTTTTTTTTTTTTCTTTTTGTCTTTTTTTGTGACCGGTAACTGGATCGCAACCCTCGGTGTCGCGCCCGCACCGCGCTCAACCAGTGAGCAGACCAGTCTCTATATGGGATCCGAACCCTTGGCGGGAGCGCCGCCGCACTCCCAAGTGCCGCACTCTACCGAGTGCACCACCGGGCCAGCCCTAGACACCATTCTTTTAATGACACTCATCTTCACTCTGCTCTAGTTTATACAAAAAACCATACATTTTCCTAGCACACCTGATGGTCTCTTGTCGTCAGCTCTTTGTACTTAAACCTGGAATAGTCCTGCCCCTACTTCCGAGATGAACTTCCTATAGGAAGCTTTTCCTGCTTTGGAACCCAGGGTTAGGCCCTTCTGTGCTTCCACAACTGTATATATATTTTTCTGGAGTATTTATCCCACTGTATTGTAAATACCTATGTCCTTGTCTATCTAGACTTTAATCTTCTTGAGGGTAATGACAATGTCTGTTCACTGTTGGAGTTTCCACACTAGCCCAAAGAGAGGAACATAGGTGCTTAATACACACTTAGGAGGAGAAAAAAATAGGTGAAGTTCAGAGACTTCAGGGAATGGATCTGAGATTTTAATACTATGTTCTGAACTACAAAAATGATTGAATGTGATGGGGTTCAGAACATGCTACTCCAAAGTATGGTCCTTGGTATATTGAATATTTTAAGCTGAAGGAATTTGAGAAAAACCACAGAAGCAGAAAGGTCTTTCTTACCTTCTCCCACCCCTCTCCCCTGAAGCATGTAATAAGACCCCCATGTGACAGGTTCTCTCCCTATACCTAGCAGAAAGGAGCATTCTTATCTCTGAAGACAAAAGGTCACACAGAAGAATCTGAACAAACAGGCCTTGCTAAGTGTCTCCCAGTTTATTACCATTAGATGATACACTTTTTGTTCCTCCCATATTTCTCCATGTCTCTGTACTCTTCATCAAAGCTAATATAAAAATACACAGGTTTAACTATTTCTACAGGTCTTCATTTCCTTGTGAAGTCTCCCATGTCATGTAAAACTTAAATTAAATAAGTTTCTACACTTTTTTCTTATTAATCTGTCTTATTAAAGAGAATCCAGCCAACAAATGTAACATGGGTAGAAGGAAAATATATTTCCTCTGCTACAAATGCTATGAGGATAAATGCATGTTGTTGAAGCTACTAAGGAATTTAAGGCAATTTTAGTAACATTTTTGCTAGTCTTGTCAATTTATTTACCTTATCTAACTCATTCCTCACCTCTACTGGGGTTGAATCACTACCTCAAGTGTGCAAATGGCAAAAGGCACTTCAGCCTTATCAGAAATGCATAGCATTGACACATTGGATGAGTAAATCTAAAAATATAAAGCAAATTTTCTGTTGTCAGTGAAAACTACACTATCTTCTCATCATCCACACAAACGAAATATTTATATCACAATAACAATGGAATAACTTTAAGAAAAAA
>NW_007739481.1:34506-36193 GCF_000696425.1 Galeopterus variegatus | reverse complement strand
ACTCTGGCAGCACAGCGCACACTTCACAGGCTCGCTCTGTCCTCTGGCACGCTCACTCCAGTCCCATCGCCATCTTGTTCCCCCGCATCTAGCCACTTTTGTGGCAGCTGTGGCTATTGTGGTGGCTGTGGTGGACCACCCACATGGAAATGGTGTTTTTGATGTGCTCCTTGCCTGGTTGTGGAAGGAGGGGTTGGTCCCTGGCTCCATGATCAGGACCTTGGGTGGGCCCCATGGCAGTGGCAGTGTGCTTGGTTGTGGGACAAGGGGTTGGTCCCTGGCTCCATCTGTTTTTACATTCTAAGATGTTGTTGCAGAGCATTTGTGGGGAGGGGGAGAGAGAATGGGGGGGAGGAAATAGGGTGGTAGAAGGAGGAAGGGTGGCATGATTGAGACCCACGGCACTCCCCTCATTCCTGCAAAGGAGATCAGGTGGCTTGGTTGTTGCTGGGCTGAATGCAGATGTCAGGGGGGTGTAGCTGAAGCCCCCGGCCCCCCACTGCCCTGGCTCAGGAGACCAGGGGGCTTCCAGTGGTGGTTCAGTGTTTGCAACTGGGCTGGGTGCAGATGTTAGGGGGATTGTGGTTGAAGCCCTCAGCCCTCCACTGCCCTGGCTTGGGAGCTTGGGATGTTTCCTATGGCAGCTCAGTGGTCATCACTGGGTTGGGTGTGGGTGTCAGGGGGTGTGGCCAAGGGCTGAGGCACCTCACTGCCTTGGCTTGGGAGCCTGAGGCGCTTCCTGCAGCAGCTTGGTGGTGGTGTTGCTGGGCTGGTTGTGGGTGTTGGAGGGCATGGCTGAGGCCCTTGGCCCTTCCCCCTCCCTGGCTTGGGGGCCCAGGGGGTTTCCAGTCCTTCTATGTTTTGTAGGTGTTCTTTGGTGAAGTGAGACTTTTACTAGTTAATATCAAACTTTGTCTCTGGTCTGTGGGTATTTTGTTTTATCTTTCAGTTCTGTGTTGGATTATTTGCTCTTCCCACTACTTAAACTCTGCACTGGAACTTCTAAGATGGGGGAACTTCCTGTGGGGACAAGCACTTGAGCCCTGTGGTTGAGCTAAATTGCTGCTTTGCTTCTGATTCCCTGGGGAAGGCTTTATGTGCAGCTCAGGTTTTAATGGTTGACTTTGTAGGTACTTCCGGGTCTCATGAGATCCAGTACACCTGGGTTGTGTAGAAACTCTGGTCTGGACCTGAGTCTTTCAGCAAACTGCTCCCCTTGCAGTTCTATATTCCTGATCAGTCTGCACTGAGTAGTCCCATGCCGATTGGAGGGCAGATCAGCTCTCCTTATTGTGCCCCAATGTTCCCCTGGTGGCCCACCTCCCCTACCACTTGCACTGCAAACACTTCCCATGGGACAGGCCATGCACTGGTCTCTTGCAGTGACTCACTGGCCTCTGAGTGGCTCCCTTTTGTCAGTTGTTCTGGCTCCTCACTCCTGTGTGGGTCCACAGGAACCCTATTAGTGGTCTTGCTGGCCTAGAGGCCACCAAGGCCCTCTTCTCCCCTGCAGCCTCCAAGCAACTTCATACCACAGGCACAGCAGTGGCTTTTGCCTGCTCCTGCTCCATGCACTCACAAGCTCCAGCCTTGAAGTGGCCGGGATTCAAAATGGTGGGAGCAATCCTTTCTTTCTCTCACTGTGGCTTCTCCTGCCTTCATGCACTCCGTAGGTCTCTCCTCCTTT
>NW_007739481.1:32796-33726 GCF_000696425.1 Galeopterus variegatus | reverse complement strand
CTGGCCTAGAGGCCACCAAGGCCCTCTTCTCCCCTGCAGCCTCCAAGCAACTTCATACCACGGGCACAGCAGTGGCTTTTGCCTGCTCCTGCTCCATGCACTCACAAGCTCCAGCCTTGAAGTGGCCGGGATTCAAAATGGTGGGAGCAATCTTTCTTTCTCTCACTGTGGCTTCTCCTGCCTTCATGCACTCCGTAGGTCTCTCCTCCTTTTCCCCTGAGCTCTTGCAGCCCCAGCTTTGCTGTCTTTGCTTTTCGATAGTTGTAAACTGATTTGTGGGAGAGAGTGTCACTGGGGACCGTCAATTCTGCCATCTTGACTGGAAGCCTCTCCATCCTTTTATTTTTAACTTTTTATTCTTATATTTCTTGTGCTTCTTGTAAGCAGCATACAGTTCTTTTTTTAAACTCAGTTTTTATGCTCTTTGCTGTTTAATTGGAGCATTAATCCAAATATGAATATGTATAATTACTGATATATTTGGTTTTAAATCAACAATTTTTCTATTGTTTTTTGTTTCTCCTGTATTTTCTGTTTCTTTTTCCTCTCCTTTTTGCCTCTTTTGCATTGATTAAGTATATTTAAATATTCTATCACTCCATCTTTGTCTTACTGAGTTATTCAGTTTTCTACTATCTTTCTAGTCATTTTTCTACAGATTATATTGTGCATCATTGGCCTATCAGTGCTCAGTATAAAATATTACTTTTACCTTTCATGACTGAAGACTTTAACTCCTTTTACTCCCTCCTGACTTCCATGCTATGCTTTTATGCTATATATATGTTATTATTATTCCATGAAACATGATTATTATTGTTCTATGCAGCCAGTATTCCTTAGATTTTTTTTTTCTTGCTCTTTTTCTTTTTTTTTCCTTTTTGTCTTTTTCCGTGTCCGACAACGGATCGCAACCCTCAGTGTCGCCCC